>NW_012116400.1:874834-880177 GCF_000951035.1 Colobus angolensis palliatus
TTTTCTCTTCTTGTGATAGTTTGCTAAGAATGATGGTTTCCAGCTGCATCCATGTCCCTACAAAGGACGCAAACTCATCCTTTTTTATGGCTGCATAATATTCCATGGTGTATATGTGCCACATTTTCTTAATCCAGTCTGTCACAGATGGACATTTGCGTTGATTCCAAGTCTTTGCTATTGTGAATAGTGCTGCAATAAACATACGTGTGCATGTGTCTTTGTATTGGTTGGGACCAAGGTGACTTCTTGGCAGAGAGGACTCTTGAGTCTTCAGTGATGAGTCTGGGTGAGCTAGTGGAGAACAGGTGGGAAGGGCATCCTAGGTGGAGAGAACTGTGAAGGCTAATATCCAGAGCCCAGAGTGATGAAATAACTTTCCAAAGATCATACAGTTATGATGCATCAAGACCTGAATTTATCCTGGCTTTCCAGGTTAAATAATATAACTCTTCTTCAATTCACTTTGAAAATGTACAAATAATTACGTTCATATCAAAACTCTCTCTGCAGATATTATAAGGATGTCCATTAGAGACCCTGTTCTTTAATATTATGCTTAAAGTTGTAGCAAGTATAGTAAGACTAGATAAAAAAGAAATAACCAGTACAGGGGAATCCTATCAAACAAGTATTTAAATTACATGAATTTGGTCAGGCACAGTGGCTCATGCCTGTAATCCCTGAACTTTGGGAGGCTGAGGCAGGTGGATCATGGGTGAGAAGTTCAAGACCAGTCTGGCCAAGCTCGTGAAGATGATGAAACCCTGTCTCTATTACAAACTCCAAAAAAAAAAAAAAAAAAAAAACCCTGACCTTTTGCATTGCACCCTGTATAAGCTTGAGGCAAAAATAATATTTTGAATTTTCTTTTTCTGATTAGATTCTGGTTTTGTGAAAATGCTTTCCAGTTCTTTGTATAGGGTTGCCTTTTCTGAAGCATGTAGGCTGGAATTAAAGATAGTGATATCTCACAGCCTACTTCTCCATAGTTACAAAAGTGTGACCGCACAGAAAAGATGTGCAGACATTCTGAAGCGCGCAAATTCTATCCTGTCAACATTCCAAACTTTCCCAAGGCTCCTGCCAAGAAAATGCATCTAAGCAGGCAGGGTGGACCCACATGCCCGCTCTGTGCTGTCACTAGTCCAGTTTAAGCAGACATCTCCCTACTAATTTAAATTTGGAGATTTTTTTAACTCATTAAATTAATTTGAATAAAAACCTGGCTTGTCAATTCTTCCATTCTGTGTTTCTGTATAACTCCTTGAAGTAAAACGTAGCTTTGGAAACAAAGAGTATTTGTTTGATTATTTACAAGTGTGTATGTATGTGTTTTTAATGGATTATTTTAGTTAACCTGATTTCCTGTCATTTCTATTCTCCTGAGCCACGACTGCGGGTATGTTTGGGGGATGTGTGGTAGGTGCTAGTTGTGTGTGTTCAAGTGATACCAGGATATGAAATGGGCCAGGAAAATGAGCTTTCTAAGAGACTGCTTGGAGAAATTTGTGTCCATTGGCCCTGGGTGAAGTGGTGGACTCATGTCTAATCTACACTTCAGCTTCTAAAAGGGTTGACGGCTGTGGCAGGAGCACAAGGAGAGCTCACTGCCTTGGGAGTGGACCTCCTACTCATGAGCTTTGTTGGGCTAGATGTGGTCCCTAGTGTACAGAGTCTTCTGTTGGGGTGAGCAGACCACAGAACAGATTTGGAAGGTCTTTGGGTAGAGTCAGGAACGAGTTGGAATACAGATGCAACTCCTGTCCCCAAGGGAACATTGGGTATTAGAACCCCAGTAGCGGGGGTGTGAGAAGCGCCTCTGAAGATTCCCCATGAGAACTCTACCACTGTAGGGTCAGCAGATTTAGCAAATAAAAATCAAGGATACCCAGTTAAATCTGAGTTTCAGATTAATAACAAATACTTTTTAGTCATATGAAAATGTTATTGTTTTTCTGAAGTTCAAATTTAACTGGTTATTTTGCATTTTATCTGACAACTCTACCAATCAGAGAAGGTAGGATTTCAACATTGGCCAGACCAGTGGATCACAATGCTAGCTCAAGATGGCATTTTTTTTGAGGAAGAAATTTACTGCCATGTTCCTGTCCTTTTCTATCTGGAGGGGTCAGAAACTGAATTAGAAAGAAAAGTGAGGCAGAAGTACAAAGAAAAACAGAAGCAGCCAATCCCCAGTCCCCTCCCTGCCCCAGCCCCTCCTAAAGCATCACATTTGAGCTGGGAGAGGAGGGCAACTGTGAGTAGTTGTGACTGCTTCTCTGTGATAAGTCCATTAATTACAGACTTGAGGATCTTCTATTTCTGAAGAAAAATAGAAATGTCATGAGACTGCTTGAATTTATATCACAGGGCCAGGGCGAGACTGGGACCCCACAGAACACTTTTCATGGGACCATAGGAGAAAAAGTTTCATGATTATTATCTCATGAGTCCTTCATGCTGATCATGGTGGTTACATCATTATTGTAATTTTTGATGTCCATGGAACAGGGTGTTAAATGCACCATTTCTGCAGTTTTAGGGCTTCTGAGCACTGGAGCCCCAAAAGTAAGAATGATAGTAACAAGTTTTACCACATTCTGAAAAGTGGGGCAGCACATGGGAGGTGGCCACAAACCATCACCCACCTCCAGGACATGTCGAATACCAAGGAGCGGTTGAGAGGCAGAATGAAGATTCCTCTGAAAAGCATCGTGATGGTGTTATTTCTGCTTCCCCAGCCTCAAAGCAATAGAGAGGTCTTCCAGAGAACCATCCACAGGGTGTTTCTATGTGGGGAAAGGGGAGACTAACATCTCCCTGACTAGCTTCCTTTTGGACTAGATGTTGCTGAGCTGCGGAAACTCAGGGGTCTAGTGCCACCATGGGTCCAGAGCAAGGTGTGCTGAATTATTCAGGAAAATGTAAGAGGCATCTTCTGGAGTTCTGGGGATAAGGGTGCAGTATGAGGATCAGTGTCTGACCCTCACATTTAAAAGGCGTCATCGTGGAGGGCTGGCTGGATTTGTTCCTGCTGACAATATAAGAGGGTACTCCGAGAGAGTAATCTGTTTCCAGAGTTTGGCAGAACAAGAGTATTGAGCTACCCTCTGGGCCAGAATAGACTAGATTTGGAAGGACATTCACAAATAACCTGCCCAAGAGGTGTGCGTTCCTCAGGGGGACTTGATAACCCCAGAAGAAAAGGCTGTGGGAGCTGTACCATTGGACCTGAGGGCTGAGGTGATGCCACAGGGAAGCAGCTTAAGAGGACATTATTTGGCTCAAGAAGAGGGATCACAGGGTTCCCTAATGGTAAGGGACTCTGAGAGCCCATAAGCCAAGGAATGGAATTTGCATCTGGGCACCAGTCACAATGAGGTCATCAAGACAAGATTATAGTCAAGATAGTTCTTGCCGTTTTCTTTCCCAACTCTAGAGGAATCTGGAAGCATGGGCCAGATATTTGAGAGATAAGACTCTAGTTGATCCCAGCCCCCAATCTTTAGAATCATTCCATTTGGGGTTGCCCTAGATGGTTCCACATAGAAGAAATTCATAAGGAAAATAAGTGACTGTTATGATAAACATATAAATTTGGAGTGTTTGTTACGTAGCAATCCCCAGAGTAGGAAGCCAGAAGCAGCAGAGAGAGAGACTGAACAGGGAGAGAAAGGAACCAGCCCCTGTACTGCTGCAGGTTTACCAGCTCTGAGCTGTGTGTAAGGGGAGGGTGTTAAGATATGAGATGAGTATTTTGATTGAAATCCCACTCTTCTTTTTAAACCTGAAAAGGATACTGCTCCAAATCCCAAAAGTGACAGGAGAAGCCACTGCATTGACTTGATAGACCTTCTTCAGTGGTTGAGAAAGATCTGGTGTACTTATTTGAAATGCAGTGGTAAAAAAAGAAGAGTGATTTTTTTTGTGCCCTACTAAAACCATCTGCTCAATGAACTGGGAACATAATCCCAGCACTTGGGGAGGCTGAGACAGGAGGATAATTTGAACCCAAGAGTTTAAGACCAGCCTGGGCAATATAGTGAGACCCCATCTCTACAAAATATAGAAAGATTACCCAGGGCTGCTGGCCATGCTCCTGTAGTCCCAACTACCCAGGAGGCTGAGGCAGGAGGATGGTTTGCACCCAGAAGTTCAAGGCTGTAGTGAGCTATGATCACTCCACTGCACTCTAGGCTGGGTGACAGAGGAATAATTTGTCTCAACAAACAGGACACATGTTTATCTCTTAAACAGTCTAGCTGTCTTAAGCAAAGGCAAAAAAAAAAAAAAAAAGATTGGGGAATTTTTTTGGGGGGACTTTATATTCAAATGTATAACTCAGAACTAAGACAATCATATTTTTCTGTTTAAAAAAGAAGTGATTCATCATAGATAAATACCATGGATTCTGGGGGTAAAACGTTACTGTGGGATAAACATGAGAAATGACATTCTGATCACTTTCTCTTTCAAAGTGATTAAAAAGGCAGCTCCTTGGCTAAGGTCATATTAGAAGTGACTGACAAAACTCTGTTGAAGTTGAGATTTGGCATGAGCAAGGTGACTTTCTGCTTTCTACTAAATATTTATGATAAGTAGCTGTAATATGAGAATATATGATATTTTTCTCAATACAGTAGCATATTTATGAGAATCAGACATAATAATTGGTGTTAAATTTTAGTTGAGTCTTAATTCTGTATTATATTTGAAGATCGCAGTGTGAAATTTTTCACTATATTTTCTCAATTATTCACAGTAAGCTCACAAGACAGGCAGAACAGAAATCATCATACTTATTTGAAAGATGCAGAAATTGAGAATCAGTGTGAGTTAAGTGATTTGCACAATTTCACACAGCTGAGGAATAGTGGGATTTGGAAAGATATTTTGCCTTTTGATCACGTTAATGTTTTTTCTCTCATGTCATATGGTTATAGAATATTTCTAAATAGAAGATTATGTGATAAACTGGGGAAGTTATCTGAATATTTAAAGAAGAACCATCAAGTTTTTGCTACCTATTTCTAACACCTAAATTATTTCTATGATATAATTTGGGCTTGAGAACAATAAGAGACTTTAAAGGTTATAAAAGACAGTTCCCTTATTTAATGAATGAATTAGTAAATGACATTTAAAGAGCACTGTTATATGACAGGTTGTGGGTACAAAGAATAACAAGCCAAGGTCACTACCCTTTGAAAGCTGGTGGAGCACAGAGGAGGAGCTCTTGTTTTTTTTTTTTTTATTTATTTTTATTATACTTTAAGTTCTAGGGTACATGTGCATAACGTGCAGGTTTGTTACATATGTATACTTGTGCAATGTTGGTGT
>NW_012116400.1:884482-887627 GCF_000951035.1 Colobus angolensis palliatus
CATATGTAACAAATCTGCACGTTATACACATGTACCCTAGAACTTAAAGTATAATAAAAAAAATATATATATATATATATACATATATCTGTACTTTCTTTTTAAATAGTGATTAGTGATAATATCATGGGTGTATTAGTCTGTTTTCACACTGCTATAAAGAACTACCTGAGAATGGGTAATGTATGAAGGAAAAAAAGTTTAATTGATTCATAATTCGCCATGGCTGGGGAGGCCTCAGGAAACGTACAATCATGACGGGAGGCAAAAGGGTAGCAGGCACCTTCTTCACAAGGTGGCAGGAAAGAGATTGAAGGGGGAAGTGCCACACTTTGAAACCATCAGCTCTCATGAGCACTCACTATCACAAGAACAGCAAAGGAGGAATCCACCCCCATCATGCAATCATCTCCCACCATGCCCCTCCCCCAACACATGGGGATTATTAAAATTCGAGATGAGATTTGGGTGGGGACACAGAGCTACACCATACCAATGGGTGATTGTGCAAAGGTAGGAAAAGTTCAAAATATAAGAAAACAAAAATAGAAGATAAAAATATGATTGTACCACATATATTTCTTTTCCTGATATGTAATTCTGGAAATAGGTCAGGTTATTGAAGTGGCCATCTAGCAGCTAAGTCTAAGGACACTTTTTCAGCAGTGTTATTGTGATTTTGATCCTTTAGCTCTGTGTGGCACAATGACCAGGTTCTTGGCTGCTATGCCCCACCCCTTTTCTAGGTTTCTTCTAAATTTCAAAATTTTTTTCTCCTGAAAGCCAACTCTTCCTCTACCATTAAAAAATATTTCTTTTGCACAAGCTAAGGTCTGTTTATCCTGCTTATCTTTTGTTAATAGCTACCTTTATACTTTTTTTTTTTCTGATTCTGTCTTCTCTCATCAGTTCTAAGCTCAATCCCCATTGAAATTTATCCTCTTCATTGAACGTGTTGTGATTTCAGTCTCCTTGGGAATTTTCATGTCTGGTTTCTCTTCCTGGACCTCTTTCCTACTCTTCTTCCTTTCTCATCTCTAACATGACTGTGGAAGATGATTACAATAATGATAAGTCAAGCCTGTGTTTATACTCTTTTGCAATATAACACTGCTGTTCCTCCCATTAAGAAATGATATCCTTATCTTCAGCCCCTCGAATCTTGGCTGGTCTTGTGGTTGGTCTTGACCTATAGAGTGTGGTGGAAATGCAATTGTGCGAGCTGTAGAGCCTAGGACTTAGAGAACTGTAAACACTGTTCTCAGCTTCTTGAAACATTGAGGCTACCATGCTGTGAAGAAGCCCCATCTGACCTTCTGGAGAATGTGAGGCCATGGGGAGAACTGAGGCTAAGCAAGTAGCCAGTATCAATTGCCAGACACATCGGCGACGCAGTGAGGCCATCTGCTTCTTTTTTTTGGAGGGTGAGGGTCTTATTCTGTCACCCAGGCTGCAGTGTAGTGACACAATCTCGGCTCACTGCAACCTCCACCTCCCAGGCTTGAGCAGTCCTCCCATCTCAGTCTCACTAGGAGCTGGGACCACAAGTGTGTGCCACCATGCCTGGCTAAGTTTTTGCAGAGACATGGTTTTGCCGTGTTTCCCAGGCTGATCCCAAACTCCTGGGCTCGAGTAATCTGCCCACCTCAGCCTCCCAAAATGGTGGGATTACAGGCATGAGCCACCAAACCTGGCTGGCCAGCTGCTTTTATATTAAACAGTAAAGCATCTTTCAGCTTCACAGAGGAGACTGGATTTCCACAGTTACACGTGTGATCCCAGGATAGAAGAGCAGAAGGACTGCTGAGATTGCCAATCCACTAAAAAATAAACCACAGTTGTTTTGGGCCACAGAATTTTGGGATGGCTTCTTACGGAGCAATAGGTAATTGATATAATCACTCTATTCAGGGCAAGCATCCTGGAGTATTATTCCCCATTCCCCAACTTCTGACTCCCTGTCCACTCTATCCCCTATAATCTGTGTTGTTAATTCATTTTGCTTCATGAGATTTCAACAAATCTTAAACTATATAGTTATTGCATGTTTACTGGTCTGTGTCCTGATTAAAAGAAGCCCCAAGAAAGATAAAAATCTCTTCCCTATTTGCTGTTGTGTCCCTAACACTTGGTAGGATACCTAACAGATAACAGACACTCAAAAAGGGTTTTGTTGGTTTGTTTTTGAAATTTATAAGCATATACACTTGAATCATATTGTATTCTGTAACCTGCTTTCATGTTAAACAGTGGAGCATGAACATAACTCGGGGGCAATCAGTACTCTTCTGCAACATTATTTTTAAAAGGCTCTGCCTTTATTGGGATGTATCATAATTCATTAAAACTTATACCATATTTTTGACATGTAAGTTGTTATCAATTCTTCACTGTTAATAAATACTGCCATGAACATCTTATAAACAAATCTTTGTACATGACCTTAATTGTTTTCTTACAATAAATTACTAAAAGTGAAATTGCCTTGTCAAAGTTGGTATGAAATATTCCTGGCCTGTTTGATTATTATAAAAGAAGGTAAAAATTTAGATGAGCAGAAAGAAAATACAAATTGCCAGAAATACTGGTAATTTTATTGATTTATTCATATATTCTTTTTCTAAAGTAAACATATGCTACTTATGAATTTTTTTAATGTTAAAAACAAAAAACCCTTTTCTTGTCACTTGTGTTTTCTTTTCTGGCAAAGCAGCAGAAGTATCTGAGAGTGAACTTTGGTTTAAAGTCTATAAGGGGCATATTGAAAGCATTTAATGAATTGCTCAGTCAAAGATCAAGCTGACATTAGAGAAATTATACTTTTATTCTTAGTACAAAAGGATCTTAAATTTACTTTCAGATGAAATTCTATATTTTAGCATTAATTGTTTGAGAAGTATGCTATAAACTGGAATAGGTATCATCCTGCTGGAATATGCAGTTAGAATTTGTGCACTGCAGATCTCAGTGAAATACACTTGGCCCTATCACCATCTATTTATTTCAACAATAGCTCTTCTATACATATTATAAGATAACAGGCCTTAATATTTAAATGATACAATAAATAGAGGTTTAATAGAGTTTGAGGCAGAAAGGTACACAAAGAGAATTTTCTTTTTTTTCTTTCTTTCTTTCTTTCTTT
>NW_012116400.1:887677-889149 GCF_000951035.1 Colobus angolensis palliatus
GAATTGCTTATACCCGGGCAGCAGAGGTTGCAGTGAGCTGAGATTGCGCCACTGCACTCTAGCCTGGGCGACAGAGTGAGACTCATCTCAAAAAACAAAAAGCAAAACTGAATTCAGTTGTATGCGCTCAGTGAAGACAGAGAGAGAATAACAATTGAAATATTATCTATTTCTTCCAGTGCCAAGTGTATGGATTGAGAAACAGAGCCCACTGTTTTCCCAGTTTCATTTACTGCATTCCTATTAAAGCAAGAAAAACTAAACCTCAGCTAAAAAAAAAAACTTAATAGGCATGATCACATGAAAATTTAAAACTTCCTATTGAAATGAACTAAGAAAAATATTTGCAGCATACATGAGAACCATAGGGGTGTGTAGGATATTTATCAGTTGATTTGTGTGGCTGTCCACATTTCCTTCTTTGAAAATGAATTAAATAGGCAGGGGACGTCTGAACTTCTACCATACCCCTACTCTTGACACCCCCCTTCAGAACTGCATAGCTATGTCTGATTGGACAAGGGATGTGAATGTAATTCTAAGCAGGACAATCCAGGCATCAGGCTCTCAACCTCACACACTGGAACATAGAAACACAGGTATGTAGCTTGCTATAGTACCTCCAAGAACATTCACACTTCAATTCCTTTTAGATTGAGGCTCAGAGTTGACTTCATAGCAACCTCAAGCCTTGTGGACATAAAACCTCATGAATATACCAACAGTCTTATCAAGCAAAATAGTCTATGGAAAGAAGAAAGAAACAGATATGAAAGGAGAAATGGAAGAGGCCAATGGCCTCAGAGCAGAAATAACTGCTTGACAACTTTCTAGGTCTTGGGAGGCCTTGTTCTACTTTCTAGTTTTGGGTTCCATTAGGTTCCCTTTTCCTAGTTATAAATTCCCTGATCCCTAAAATAGATTAAAGAGGTTTCTGTTCTTAACAACTACATGACCCCTATGACTTAGAGCTAATAAATAAAATGTTTCTTTTTGTGAATAATATTTTAATTGTAAAATGGGCAAAAGACATGAACAGCAATTTTTTTTCCAAGAAAAGCAAATGGCCAATAAACATACTGAAAAAATTTAACTTCACTAGGATGAAAATGTAGAATTATTAAAACAATGTGATAGTAGGGTTTTGGCCTGTAAAGTTAACCAAGACTTATTTTTAGGCTTAAGGTTGAACAGTAGGAAAATATAGGGGTTCATGGACTACTTGAAAGAGTATACATTGGCCATACTTTTCTAGAAATAAGTCTTACCTACTACCTGATAGAGCCAGTCTACTTCTAGACACTAAGACTAAACACTGATTGTTACACAGATATAGGTATAACAAAATAGAACTTTTATAGAATTTTTATGATTAAAAATAAAGCCATCCCACTACTGGGTATATACCCAAAGGATTATAAATTATTCTACTACAAAGACACATGCACACGTATGTTTATTGCGGCACTATT
>NW_012116400.1:893304-899343 GCF_000951035.1 Colobus angolensis palliatus
AAAAAAAAAAAAAAAAAGGAAAAACAACCTTTCAATTTATATGATACAGTCTTACAGCTTTACTGTTTCTCCTCACACTTTTTTACTTTTTTAAGTCAGTTAACCAGGTGATGAGAATAACCCCACCGTGGGGAATATGTTGCCACAGACCAATTGTGTTTTGCAACCTAACCAGTTCAATTCTACCCTTTGATAAATTTTGTTTCTGGTGAAATTTTCAATGATGCAATCTCAGTCAGTTCATAACTGCTTAATACCTCACAACTGACTGTGGAGGATAGTCAGAAATTGCATTTGAAGTTTCCTGTGGAAATTGAGGTGAAAAGGAATGTAACACATGAAAATTACAAAAAGCAGCTTTCCTTTACTGTGAAAATACTCCATTTGGATGATGATTTTGAGTCATTTTGTAAGAAGAATGGTGTTCTAGTTTCATAGTTTCTGACTTGGAATGAGTTTTCCACTAAAATATAAAATGTCCAAAAAGGACTTTATGTCAAGTTTCAAGACGTGCTGATTTGTTGCATGTATTTTTGTTCTTTGAATTATTTGGCTTAATTTTTATTAATTGAAAACATAAAGAGCACAGTAAACTTCTTTTTAAATATGAAAGGATAGAAGGTAAAAAAAAAAAAACAAAACAATTATTTCTATTTCTTCTAATTCCTCTCCTCCAGGCATTCAGTGTTAGGTATTTCTTGTTTACTGAGATATTCTATGCACATGTAAGTGTATATACATATTCAATCTTCCCGTTTCCCCTCTCTCTTCTTCTTTCTCCCCCTTTCTCTTACCCCCTTCCTTTGTTCTTCACAAATAAACATTTTATATGAATTTTTCTACATATTTTTTCCACTTATATCTTGGGAGATTGTTTTCTATCAATATATGGAGAACAGATTTATTATTTTTCCTTAACCAAGCTTGATTTATTACCCTGTATAATCCTGCATATATTCTTGTTTTTTTGTGTTTAAAGAATACTGTACATTCCTATGTACTATTTTAACAATTAAAATGCTACAAAAAGGATGTGAATGAATAATCTTGCCCCTATTCCTGTTTCCCCATCACCTCCTGAAGGTCAGACTCACATCGCACCCTTGTGTATCCTTCTCCAATATTTCTTTATGTAAATGGAAGCAAACTCTAATCAATTATTTTTCTTTCATTCTTATGTAAAAGACAGTATGTCACATAAATCAGAGCCTTAGCAGGAAACAGAATTCAACTAAGATAGTTCTACTGAGTAGATTTAATGAAAGGAATTTTTATAGAGGTTAACAGTGTTAAGGAAACAGAAAGCTGAGACACCCAGAGACTAGCTGGAAAATATACTTCCCCTAGACCTGGGAGGGGGACCGGTAAAGGGGATTATATAGTTACCAGAGCCATGGGACAGCTGGAGTCATGGAGGAAGGCTGCCTCCAAGGCAGGGGTTGTAGTTGTTGTTCGGTGAAATCATTGCCAGATATTTGGCAGCATGGTGGAGAGAGATGGAAAAGAAATACTCCGACTTCCCTCTCTTTCCACACACCTACCTATGACCCCCATTTACCAAACCCGCTGGAAGGGAGACGGCAAGCAAGCCCTGTATGATTGTCTGAATTGATGCAATTCAGACAGTCATGCTTTGAGCACAGAGAGCAAGACAGGGAAGGGGTGGGTGGTGAATTATCAATATGGTTGGAGGTAAATGGAGAATAGCCAGATACACACTATATGCACTCTTTTGAACCCTGCTCATTCCCATTTTTTACAGCTTAAAGATCTTTCTGTATCAGGACTAAAGGAGCTTTCTCATTCCTTTTGTCCATTGCAGAGTATTCCATCTTTATAACATAATTTATTCATGCTGCCTAATTACCATAAACACTTAGATTTTTGCCAATCTTTGGAATGTTGTGGTGGAAAACCTCCTGCACACATTATTTTGTATATGTTCAGCCATGTCTGAAGGATATATTCTCAGAGTGTGATTGTGGAGTCTAGTTTTGGTAGCTGTTGCCAGATTCCCCTCTACAAGGATTGTATCACAATACAGTATATGAGTGCCTTTATTCCACAGCGTCACAGATAGTGTGGTGTTGTTTGAAATGTTTGCTAAAATGATGTGATACTGTCATCTTGAAATAATTTTTGGGGGCATTTCTCTGTTCTGAATAAAATTGAGCAGCTTCTTGTACATTTAAGCAACAATGTGCTTCTCTTTCTATGAACTGTCTGGTTTTGTGATGTGCTCATTTTCCCAGCAGATAGTAATTTTCTTCTGATTTGAGAAGTTCTTTATCAACTAAGGACATTAGTCCTAGGTGGTATTAGTTGAAGATATTTTATCTCAAGTGTTATTATTTTAACTTTGCTTCTCTTTTTTATTTATTATTATTACTTTTTAGATGGAGTCTTGCTCTGTTGCCCAGGCTGGAGTGCAGTGGTCTTGGCTCACTGCAACCTCCGCCTCCTGTGTTCAAGCAATTCTCCTGCCTCAGCCCTCCAAGTAGCTGGGATGACAAGTAGCGCCTGCCAACACTCCCAGCTAATTTTTTTGTGTTTTTAGTAGATGGGGTTTCACCATGTTGGCCAGGCTCATCTCGAACTCCTGGCTTTGTGCTCTGCTCGCCTCGGCCTCCCAAAGCACTGGGATCACAGGTGTGAGCCACCACACCCGGCTGCTTCTCTTTTCTAAAATGCAGGTTTATTTCTTGTTTTTATTTTTAGAACCACATTTATCAACTTTTTATGGCTTCTAGATTTTTGAATTGTGCTTAAAAGCCTTCCTCAACTACAAGGTTATATATGAATTTGCCCAAACTTTTTGCCAAGTGTTTTTTAAAATCATATTAATTTATAATTTTAATTTATTTATATTTTATCTTTCTCGCCTCCTTTCTCAGCCTTTTGATTGTTCTTTCAAAGCAACTTAGTTGTTCCAAGACCCTATATTAGATAACCTATGTTTACCTGATAGATTTAAGTGCTAGTTTAACCTGTACTAATTCTTTTATTTTAAAAAATCGATTTCTGGACCTTCTAATCTGTACCACTGGTTTATCCACTCATAGACCAGAACCACACTGCTTTACTTATTTCGTGGAGGCTTCACCCTATGTTTTAGAAGATAAGGCAGATCTCACATCCTTGCTCTTCTTTTTTCACAATTTCCTTGGCTGTCCTTGTTTAATTTCTATGAGAATTTAATAATCAATCTCTTTTCTGTTTTTTTCTCAGAAAAATCCAAAAACCACCTTTGTGGAATATACATAGGGATGATGTTAAATTTATTAATGAGTTTATGAGATGTGGACATTTAGATTTTTTTTATAGATGGGATGGTGAATTAAAATTCCCAGTGACAAGTTGTTATTTCTTATAGCAGCTTCTGTGATGTCTGTTGTAGGAATTTGCTGATTACATTATTTGGTGTATGTATATCCATAACTGTAAACTTCATTATCAGTTATATCCATTATTCTTACATAATGCCCATATTTGTGCTTTTCACCTGATTCTAATAGTGCCTGAAATTATCCATTTTAGATTTTCTTCAAACATCATTTTTTTTTTTCCCATTTCAGAATTACTTTGTTCTGGGTATGCCTCTTGGATACAGCATAGAGTTGGTTTCCAATTGTGATCTAATTTGAAAATCTGATTTCTTTGAAAGGTGAATTATGTTTATTTGTATTAATATGGCAGAGTCACTATTAATTCACTGTGCTTACTTTCATAAATGTAAAGGTTTTACACAATGCAGTCTGTTTCATTTGCTTTTGAAATGTGATTTTTCTGATGTTTAGAGCAACATTTTTTGTTCTACATATAAATAAATGTTTATAGAATATCTCACTATCATGGCCTTAGTTACTTCTTTCTTTTAACAGATTGTTAGTTACTGTGAACAATAATTCCACTGAATTACATTATCTGTATTTGTCCATACTTGCTTTTTTATAGCATCTGATTTTTGTCAACAAGATGGTTTAAGTTTAGCATTTACTTTTATATTTTGAAATATGCATATTCTTCCATTCTTGCTTTCTTCTGATATACTTCAACTGCCATCTCATGGAGAGGAGACAAGAAGTGAGCTTAGTTTTACATTTAAATGTATTCAGTTTCACTGTCATACTTTCTGCCAAAGTTTTGTCCATGATCTTTTGGTTGGTTGGTGTTTAAAACCATCTAGTGGTAGTTTTCTCAGGAAATACTCCTGTAAACAGTATCCTCTGACTTGTATGTCCAAAACTGTCTGCAGCCTTTATGTTTGACGAGCTGGAAGTTGAAAATAAAATCAGTGTCTCATACTTTGAAGGCCATAAAATCCTTGGCTCTATATAAATTCCTTCATTTTATTTCTGAAGTAGGTTTTGCTCCCATCTTGTGGCATTGAATGTTGCTGGATAGAAGCCTAATGCCAGTCTAATTTTCCTTTTCTTATTTAAGTAACTTGAATGTTTGCTGGGACATTCAAAAAATTTTTCCTTATAATTAAAGTCCTTTACTTGATAAATATCTTTATTAGATATGTTTTTATACTGAATGACCCGAGTCAATGTTCACAAATACACAGTATGCATTTTTAATATATTGATTGTCTTTTTGAATTCCAGAATTTTTTCTTGTATTCTAAACTGTGTGTTCTATAGTATTAAGTTAATTTTAATCTTTCAGGAACTCCAAATATGCTTGTTTTAGAACTCTATTTCTTGTCTATCATATAGTATTTTCTAATAATTTTATAAAAATTTTGTTTCATTCTATTAATTTTCTAATTTCCATCTTGTATGTGTCTAAATATGCTTACCACAATAACCTTTTCATCTTGTTCACTTTCTAATTTTGTCTAAATCTGTAATGATTTTCCCTTTTCTTATATTTCCTGTTTATTCCTATTTCATTTCCTCCTATTATCTGTCACCTCCTATTTGACCTTTCTTCATAGTTACTTCATTGAAATTGTACAAATGTATATAGTACAATATTTTGTTACAATTTTCCTGTTTTATGGAAGCATTATTTTTTGGTAAATTCTTATCTATAGGAAAGTTTTGATGCTCCTTTTCATATATTTTTCTTTCTGTGTGAATTTTATGTGTATATGATTTTTGTCACCCAAATCCAAATAATTTGAAATTTCCTGGACAGATATTTACAGGAATGTTTTATGGTGATAGTAGAGAAAAAGGGAAAAGAGAGTAGCCCTTCTAGTCCTTAAATGACAGGATCTCTTTTTTGTGTTGCTGTTTCTTTCAAATATGGTGCCACTGTTAGGTACGTCGTCTTGATCTCTCCAAACCTGACTTAGTCCATGAGGATTTTTACCTCCTGTCTGACAAATCCACCTATATCTTTTCCTGGCCACTACTGCCAAGAGACACAGATATGGCATTCCAAGGGGATCCTCTCACTTCTAAAGGTACATTTGTGCTGAGGCTGTCTGGGATCTTCTGTCCCTTCATTCTGTTGTCATTTATTTATTTTTTTAATTTTTTAAATTTTTTTATTTATTTATTTTTTAGTCTCTGATAAAACAGACTTTCTTTTTTTTTTTTTTTTTTTTTTTTTATTATACTTTAAGTTCTAGGGTACATGTGCATAACGTGCAGGTTTGTTACATATGTATACTTGTACCATGTTGGTGTGCTGCACCCATCAACTCGTCAGCACCCATCAATTCGTCATTTATATCAGGTATAACTACCAATGCAATCCCTCCCCGCTCCCAGGCCCCGATGTGTGATATTCCCCTTCCCGAGTCCAAGTGATGCCATTGTTCAGTTCCCACCTATGAGTGAGAACATGCGGTGTTTGGTTTTCTGTTCTTGTGATAGTCTGCTAAAAAGCATGGTTTCCAGCTGCATCCATGTCCCTACAAAGGACGCAAACTCATCCTTTTTTATGGCTGCTTAATATTCCATGGTGTATAGGTGCCACATTTTCTTAATCCAGTCTGTCACAGATGGACATTTGGGTTGATTCCAACTCTTTGCTATTGTGAATAGTGCTGGAATAAACATACGTGTGCATGTGTCTTTATAG
>NW_012116400.1:901247-917548 GCF_000951035.1 Colobus angolensis palliatus
TCAGGATACAAAATTAATGTGCAAAAATCACAAGCATTCTTATACACCAGTAACAGACAAGCAGAGAGCCAAATCATGAATGAACTTCCATTCACAATTGCTTCAGAGAGGATAAAATACCTAGGAATGCAACTTACAAGGGATATAAAGGGCCTCTTCAAGGAGAACTACAAACCACTGTTGTCATTTATTTGCAGTTGACCACAGCCAGGTCCCCAGGACTCCTTGTTTCCTGTGTCTTTCCTGTTACTACTTGCTGTGAGGCTTTATGCATTGGAAAGTCACAGCTGCTTTGGACAGCACTTACTCTAATTTGGGGTCTAGGGTTTTCTCTGGCTACTTGTCCTACTGAAAATGATTATATCCATTTTCATTCTTCTGAATGGCTTTTGGAAGTCAACATGGAAAAAGATAGAAGCAAGTATTCCTCACTAAGGATTTAACTCTTTAAAAATCATCCAATCAAATTTGGCATTTGAGAACCTGGTATCAATAATGCAGAAACACAGATAATTAGAAAGACCATTTAACATAAATAACATTGTTAATAGAAAATCATGGAGGCAATTTACAAAATGTAATTCAGCTGTCTGAATGGATGTGGGAATGAGTAGAAGCTGGTTTGCCTTGATGACAGAGGCTTCTTGCTGATTTCATGAGGAAAACAAACTTGTGTGTGTCTGGGGAAGAATGGACATTTTACAAGAGAAATCTGTAGTTTGTTGATTACATTCAATGTGAAAAGAAAATAGTCTGAAAGACATATCATGTTGAAGTCAAGCTTTACTGAAAGGAGCAGTGTTTGTATCAGACCAGTCTAGATCTCTGCCCACTTTCTTATAGAAATTCAGCCAGTCAAGTTAGAGAACTACATGAATGACATGTTTACTATTTCCATTTAAAGTGAATAAGTACATCATCAATAAAGAATGATCATACATAGTAGATCCCTTTCAAATCATTTTACCCATACAAACTGCTTGTCAATGTATGGATGGAGTCTAATGTGGTTTGGCTGTATTCCCACCCAAATCTCATCTTGAATTGTAGCTCCCATAATCCCCATGTGTCATGGAAGCGGCCGAGTGGAGATAACTGAATTACAGGGAAAGTTTCCCGCATCCTGTTCTCGAGACAGTAAGTTAGTTGTCATGAGATCTGATGGTTTTATAAGGGGTTTCCCCTTTTTCTGGGCACTGATTCTTCTCTTGCCTGCCACCATGTAAGATGTGCCTTTGCTCCTCCTTTGCCTTATGCCATGATTGTGAGGCCTCCCCAGTCACGTGGAAGTGTGAGTCCATTTAAACCTCTTTTGCTTTATAAATTACCCAGTCTCGGGTATGTCTTTTTTAGCAGTGTGAGAATGAACTAATATAGAGACACTCAGAATTACACATCATTGTCCTTATTGCAGAAAGTTGCTTGTTTCAGTAGCAGAGATGGCTTTACATGAAGCTAATGCAGAAACCCTCATATTCATGGGACTATTCCCAGGCCCAGGGAAGAGCCTTAGCAATGTGTATCCATGGTGGTAATGGCTCTGTAAAGTTCACAATAGGAAACTATTTTGACATTGATAGATTAAGTCCAAGAGCTTTCCCAGTCCAACTTCGCTTTTTGACTTACTGGAATATTGTTGTGTAGTTTGGCAAGAATTTCATGTATCCAGTTAAATTATTGCTATCCCAGTGTAAAAATGACATCCAGTAATAATTCTACCAACTTTCTCCCTCTTGCCAGTTCAACCAGTGTCATGAAAACAAGTGGACTCATTGTATCACAATTTGAATAGAAATATATGGATCGTTAAAGAGAATGAAAGGTTGAATGTATGAAGCCAGAAACTAGTCATCAGACATATAAAACTATTATAAATAGAAGATTAGATTCTCATGAACACCTTTTCAATTCAGAAGTTCTCTCTGCCAGGAGTAATTGAAAGTGCAGTGTATATAATGAGATACACATTGTACTCTTTTTTTTTTTTTAATGGAGACTGCACAAAGTAAATTTTCCATAGTTCTTGTGTTTGTAGGAAATAAACTCACAGTAGTGCTATAAATACCAAGTATGTTTATGTGCAAAATTGTATGCTGGCTTTTAAAATCTGTCACTTGTGACTTTCCTCATTATAAATAAGTATTTACATTTGTGCTTAATTTTGTATTTTAGTTTATTTTTTCATCCTTTTTCCTAAAGAAGGCTCTCAAAATTGTGTGAGCCTCGAGCCCCACAGAAGCTGGAATAGCTTCTGTTCAACAGAATGAAATAAGAATTTCCCATACCAATGACAGTGGCTTCCACCTGGGATGGAGGGATGCTATCCCATTCCAGCTGCCAGTTTTCAATAGCTTTTGTATTCTGGATTAGTTTGCAAGATGAAAACCAATCTTCAATTTACTTGAGGAAGAGTGGAGGAAAAGGAAAAGGGGTGCCTTGCTATTTGTGACATTCCTATTTTTCTTTCATAAACTACATCGAATAAGAATGGTTTGAGACTTGATCAAATTCAGTATGACTTAATGCTTACCTTGAATTATATGAAGTGCTGTGGAGGTTCATTTTGCCCTTAGATTTGAGCTAGTGATGTCTCTGCCTCAGACCACAAGCTTCAGTGGGTCCTTAGTATTGGAGAGCCTCGTTAAGATGTCCTCCATTTCCTGGGTTGGGCTGCAGCCAGAGCTGCCATTCAGACAGGAGCTTTGAGCATAGACTGTAGACTTTGTCATGTGTGGTGTGGGTCTTGATCATGAAAAGCACCTATCTCCTTTTTTTTGGAGGGGCAGGGGGTGGGGTGAGGGAGATGGAGACCTGCTCTGTTGCCCAGGCAGCAGGAGTGCAGTGGCACAATTTTGGCTCACTGCAGTCTCCGTCTTCTGGGTTCAAGCAATTCTCCAGCCTCAGCCTCTCTCGTGGCTGGGATTCCAGGTGTTCTTCACTGTGCCCAGCTAATTTTTTTGTAGAGACGGGGTTTCACCAGGCTGTTCTGAAACTCCTGACCTCAGGTGATACACCTGCCTAGGCCTCCCAAAGTGTTAGGATTGCAGTCATGAGCCAGTGCGCTGGGCCACACGTATCTCAATCTTCTGTGAGTCTCACTCTGGTGGCTAGGACTGTCCATAACTGGCAATACCATCTGGAGTGGTCATCCTGAGCCTGGACCTGGACCTACATGGTCCTTGGTCTCCCCTTCTTTGTAGAGTGCTCTCTCACTCTCTATCCTACAATCCAATGGGATCTCCCTGGGGCTCTGTGAATAAGCCCCAATTCTGGGAGGGTGGTATGGCAGCAAGACGATTGCTTCTGCTAGTCTGTGTTACATAGCTTTCACAGAATTGCATGAGACTGGACAACCAGAATTTGCTGACATGCTTATTTTGGATAACTCTCACTTATACAAGATAACAGATGGGTTTAGAGTTCTGGACTACCATGGGTCTGTTGATGACCCATGGATTTGAGCCATGTGTTGTGTTGGCCTCTGTCCATCAGTGTTCCCACTGCAATGCTCCTTTTGGTCCATAGTGCCTGAGGGTGGTGGGAGTGGCAGGAGGTATTCTTTATCATGTGTGTTCCCCAAAGCTGACACCCAGGGCAGTTACCTCATCCCTTCTGCCAGCTCTATGCCAGTGTCAGGCAGTCCCCTGGGGTGGCTATACCTATTTCCTCCTAGCTTTTGAGACTGTTGCTCCCCAATACTGACAGGTCTTTGGGTAGATGGTCTCTCTGAATTGCCTCCTGTTGATGGACATTGAGCTTTCCTGGTTCAGTCTTATGCAGTGATTGATAAAAAAGCAGACATTTCTATGTGAATGGGAATCCTTTTTCCCCCTCTGCTCACAGGTGTGATGGTGGTATTTGGAAGGCAGGGTGCAGTTGACTTGAAAGAGATCACATTCGAGGAATGCAGTGATTATGGCATAATGAATTCAAGAAAAGATGCTGTTGGAAAATGTGTTCTGCATTTGTACATGAAGATTTTGAACTGTATGCTTAACAATGAATTATTCACATTTCCTGCATACTTTAGATAAGACTTGAATTTGTGCCCATCATCAACTAAGCACAGCAATAACCTGAGAATTGTACAAAGCCAGTAGTTACAGATAATGGAGCATCATTAGTAATGATGTAACCAGCATTAAATGAGGTATTATGCAAATTCTAAGGCAAGAAGATCAATATTGTTTCCATATGAACAGGTTCTAAAGAATTTTGAGTAATAATGACGTTGCTGACTTTTTCTTGAAGTGGTAGAAAGTAGCCAAGAATGGTATGTCTGACAAAAAAAACCCACAAAGGGATAGTTCCTGGATCTGAACAAGAAGGGTTGATGCCTGGACACTTTAAAGGATCTTCTCATGCAGATTGGGTGCTAAACAAATATGCAGGTACCTCTTTTTAATCCAGCATTCCGAATCTTCATTGGTATGTCACTATACATCAGAAAGGCTCACACATTTTTCATACAGTTTTAAATCATGTTGTTTATTTAGATCAGGACCCCACAAAAAATAGCCTGTGGACTCACACACCCATATGGATGACCTTGTGGGAAGTAGGACATATGACTAATAAGACCTGGTGTCTGCTAGGCATATGCAACACAAACTTTTGAAATTGTTATATCTTGTTCAGGGAGTCCTTCCCTTTTTTTGATGAAATATTAGTTGCTTGGTCATTCCCATCTTAATTTCACTATATCACACAATTAGAAGCTTATTCATAATGATATAAATTGTATTCTCTAATTGCCTCCAATTACAACTTTACTATTTGTTAATTGGTACTGTTTCATATAGCTTAGTACTTGCTTATTTACAAATTATTTCCACATATTTACTTGCTGTCTCCAAAAAATTATAAAATCCTTAAATCAGATATTTTAAGTCTTCGTTTTTCAGTGTGAGCAAAAGTAGAATTTGATACATAAGAAATACATAATTGTCAGAATTGGACTATAAATATAAACTCATGTAAAGAATAATGCATGAGAATATGTTTTGAGCTTTTACTTTTAATTAAATACAGAGTCTAATTGCCATTTCAGTTTGGTTCAATTTGAATGTACTATTGAAAAACATGGGTTAAGGTACCTCATTATATGCTGATGGTAGTGAAAAAGAAGATAAGCCTCATTGCATTAAAAGATACTAATTTTATCCCGTGTTCCTGACTTTGAAAGTCTCGATGGAAGATAGATCCATAGCCCTTCCAGTTCAGAAAAGCCATCATCACTTATCATGCAGCCGATTTCTATTCTGGTTCAATCAATCTAATTAATGTCACGTACCACCGACAAGAGCGTTCATGACTCAGTCATCTGGAGGCATTTGAAGGGTTGGTGCAATGACTTGGATTGAAAAATAAATGGAAATAAAAAGACATCTAGGCTGAACTTTCCTGAAATTTGAGTGGCTTCCCTAGAGCCATAACTCAGAGATGCAGACAGTGAGGTCCTTTCCTTCTGAAGATGACATCACCAACTCACCTACACAAAATGGGTGGGAATAGTCCATGCCTGACTGGACATGGGTCCCCTGCTTTCAGCTTCAGTGCAAGAATGGTAGACTTGGCCCAAAGCAGCTAGTTATTTGTTTACTCTACACCTTCCCTGTCCCCTGTAACCTTGCCCCATCTCACTGGACCAAATTTCCCACCAGAGCAGGCATCATGTTTGTCTTCACTGATGTTTCCCTTGCACCTAGCACATGGATGTCTGGCTTGTAGAGGACCTGATTTTCTATTTAATGACAGTCTATTGATGTGACTGAATTCTAGAAGGCACTAACTTGAAAGTTTGCTATGAGATTTCACTGCGTTGAAAGTCTTCTAATGATATCTTGGCCCCTGAGAAGAAAAGTGCAGTATCACTTTGATATACATGGATCAGTGGATATGAGAAAGATTCATTTATAACTGTTCCCTGGCTTCAGATGAATAAGATAAGATTGTACAAATGATTATGGGGGTATAAAAGGACATAATTTCCCTTTTACTTTATTGTCTATTCTTGTTTTACAGTAATCACTCTTTCCTCAATCTTTTCTCTCTCCCATCTTTTGGTGCTACTTATGAAGTTCTTTTGGCTGGGTCATGCTACCATTCCAACTATGCTTTGTCTAGGTAAGTTACCATTTTTTAGGTACAAAAACCATTACCCAGGGAGAGAGGGAAAAAAATAAGAGGGCAAATGTAGATTGCTCAGGATTTAGTTTAACATACTTTTTGTCCCCATCACTGGGGTCCTGTCTTTCTTCCCCACCCCATTTCTCTCTCTCTCTCTCCCCTTCTCTGTGTGTATATATATATACACACATATATATATAGATATATACAAATATACACACACATATATACATATATACACATATATAAATATATACATATATACGCATATACACACACACATGCACATATATATATATGTACTTATTACAGGAATACTAAGAACCTCACTTGGGCATCAGTAACCTCTAAATCCTCACAACTACTCAATGATTGAATAAAGGGATACATACATTGAGCAGTTTGTATTATATCCTTAGATACCCTTTGGCTTCACATTTCCTTGGTATTCTGTCAAGAATATTTAGTAACAAATCCATTGTTGTGTGAAATGGCATTTTTAAGCTTCCCTACTTGAAAGACTATATACCTGACAAATTTTCAGCAATTACTGATGCTTTTCTTCACTGGGCTGTGCTTAGGAAGCTTCTGGACAGAGAACATTCTTGTAATTAGATGAATTTGAGTGGATTTGTCTGAAAGCAGCCTAATAAATGACACTCTGCTTGTCATGGTGAAATCTCCTTTAAGCGAGGGGTGTAGGGGGGCTTATATTTACTTGTCCCAATATTCAGAAGCAGTATGGATATGCTTAATTTGACCTTTAAGCAGACATAGCTCAGGTGCAACTGTCTTTCTTTATACAACTATTTGGCAAACTTTTCCTCTCTCTTTAATAGCACTAATTCTTGATTTCCTAAATGCCTCAGTCATTAAACAATGGTAGGATACAAGAATGCCAAAGAAAATGTGACATTTAATAAATGCCAGTCATGTGGCAGGAATACGATCAATTTGAGGTATAATTTTTTTTCTAGAACCTTATTTCTTACTCCAGGCCAGTCATTTCACAGGTGGATTTGAACACTGTGTGCATGGTGTGATTTCATGGCATTCCTGGGAGAGCCCTGACTTGGCTCTCCTCTTGCAAGACACCTTTCCCACAACCTGCTAGCTGTTGGATGAAATTTTATTTCAGTTGTTGACACAAGTGTATCTAGGAGGTATTGTACAAAGATATTTTCAAATGCTTGACTTTTAAAGGGTCAGAAAGCAGAGTCTAGGAGGTATGGGAGAAAAAGCCTATGGGGGCAGTAATATGAGAAAGACGAGCGAGGCATCTAAAGTGATGAAAATGAAGCAGAAATGTAATTACGGTAATAATTTCTATGATAGCCACTCCTGGCAAACACAAAGTAGAATCTAGAATTTCTGTCTGCCTCCATGAGACAGTGATGATGAGGCTCTTAGTCACAGAAAGCCTCACCAGTATCATTCATTCAGGTAGAACACATATGCATGAGATCTAGACAGAAATGATCTCAGTGAACACAGTGTTCTGAATGGCACTGACAGCATGCCTTTGCTTCTTTTGGTGTCCAGAGTATTGAATACATTGCAGTATTTAGGTAGGGCAAATTCTGTCTATACCTACTAATCACAATACCCAAAGAGTTGACCTATATAATTGTTTGGGGTGCATTCTTCTCCTTTATGAAAAACGTTCTTGGGAATGCTTGTGTTGATGCAGTGTTCCATGATTACAACTATTTTGAAGAAAAGGTGCTTTTAAAAATTGGGAAACAAGGAGAAAATTGATGCTACACTGAGCAGAATGAATAGGCAATGACATGTCTTGTGACATTAAACATCTCTCTGTAGGAATAGTTCAGGGTGCTATTAATCATTTACTGTCCAGAATCAGAGGGAGCTTTTTAAGTGTAGATTATCTCTGTGATTTGGGGAATAAAGAAGAATAGGAAAGATATTATATAAATTTTTATTTAATGTTGATTATGGATATCAGGAGTTGAGCTCTCATGATCCCAAAAGGATCATAACAATTTACAGTAGATTCTGCTTTATGATACTTGGAACAATGGGTTAAAATTTGCACACAAATATTTTCTCCTATAGTATTCAATATTAATCAGAAAACTTTATTTGTGATTAACATTGAAAACTATGGGGAAAAATATATTAATCACAAATAATATTAACATTGGGGGTGGGGCCAAGATGGCCGACTAGAAGCAGCGTGATCAGAGGCTCCCATCAAAAAGAACAATAATAGCATGTGAATCCTACAGTGGCAACTGAGGTATCCGGGTTCCGTCATCAGAACTGACGAGGCAGCTGTCATGACCCATGTAGAGGAAGAAAGAGCAGTGTGATGGGCAGCCCACCTGAGAGCCTCATGAAGCAGGGGAACCCCCACCCCCCAGCCAAGGGAGATGGTGAGTGAGCATGCTACCTAGGCTGGAAACCATGCTTTTGCCATGGAACTGTGCATCCCATGGATTGGAATATCCCACTCATGAACCCACACCACTTGGGCCTACGAGCCAAACCATGGAGCCATGCATCTTCTCAACAGCCACTCAACTAGAATCTGCTTAAGCCTGTTGAGTTCCTGGGGGAAGGGGCAACCGGCACCACAGCTGCAGCTGCCTGGTCTCTCAGCCATTTGAGGTCCTTGTGGGGAGGGGCAGCAGCCAGCACTGGGACTGATATCTGCTGAACACACCAAGCTCCCACAGCAGGGCAAGGGTGGCAGCCATCTCTGTAGCTCCAGACTGTGCTTTTCCCCTGGTGGAGCCAGAGGCTGGAAAGCTTGGTCCTAAGAAGCATCCCCTACAGCTCAACATACCAACTGCGGCAGACTGCAGCCAGAGTGCCTCTTCAGGCCTGACCTAGCTCTCCTCACTGGGTGGGACCTCCCTACAGGAACTCCAATCACTCCAGTTGGGCTCAGGGATAGAATTCAGATCTCCCTGGGCCTGAGTGATTAGGGGAGGGGTGGCCACAGTCTCTGTGGACCAGCAGACTTAGTCTTTTCTCCTGCTAGTTCTGAGGAATCCAGGCAGCCCAGCCGAGTGGGTTTCCCCCCAGCACAGCACACCTCATCCACCCAGGAACAAAGTGCTTCATTAAATGAGTCCTCCTCCCCGTGTCTCTCAACTAGGTTGGCAGACACCCTCTACAGGATCAATCCTACTGGCATCAGGTCTGTACCCCTTGAATTCAGACATCCTAGAGGAAGAAGCAGGCACCCATCTTTGCTGTTCTCCAGTCTCCTTAAGTGATATCTCCAGGTGCAGAAATGAACCAGATGAATAGGGCCTGAAATGAACCCCCAGCAAACTGCAGCAGCCCTACAGAGAGGGACGTGATCATTGAAAAAAACAAAGCAACAACAGCATCAACAACAAAAGTCCCCACTAAAACCCCATCCAAAGGTCAGCAGCCTCAAAGATCAAAACTAGACTAACTCATGAAGATGATAACGAAAAAAATGATGAAAACCCAAAAGACCAGAGTGCCTCTTCTCCAAATGATCTCAATACCTCTCCAGCAAGGGTGCAGAACTGGGTGGAGGATGAGACAGAGAAATTGACAGAAGTAGGATTCAAAAGATTGGTAATAACAAACTCTCCTGAGCTAATGGAGCATGTTCTAACCCACCGCAAAGAAGCTAAGAACACAGATAAAAAGTTAAAGGAGCTGCTGACTAGAATAACCAGTTTAGAGAGGAACATACATAACCTGATGGAACTGAAAAACTCAGCACGAGAACTTCATGAAGCATACACAAGTATCAATAGCCAAATCAACCAAGCAGAAGAAAGGATATCAGAGTTTGAAGACTACCTTGCTGAAATAAGGCATGCAGACCAGATTAGATAAAAAAGAATGAAAAAGAATGAACAAAGCCTCTGAGAAATATGACACTGTGTAAAAAGACTGAACCTATGATTGATTGGAGTATCTGAGGAGATGGGGAGAATGGAAAGAAGCTGGAAAATACACTTCAGGATGTTATCCAGGAGAACTTCCCCAACCTAGCAAGACAGGCCAACATGCAAATTTAGGAAATACAGAGAATACCACTAAGATATTCCATGAGAAGATCAATCCCAAGACATAATCATCAGATTCTCCAAAGTCAAAATGAAGGAAAAAATGTTAAGGGCAGCCAGAGAGAAAGGCCAAGTCACCTAAAAAGGGAAGCCCATTAGACTTACTGTGGACCTCTTAGCAGAAACCCTAAAAGCAAGAAGGGAGGGGGTGCCACTGTTCAACATTCTTGAAGAAAAGAATTTTCAATCCAGGATTTCATATCCAGACAAACTAAACTTCATAAGCAAAGGAGAAATAAAATCCTTTCCAGGCAAGCAAATGCTGAGGGATTTCATCACCACCAGGCCTTCGTTGCAAGAGCTCCTGAAGGAAGCACTAAATACAGAAAGAAAAAACCAGTACCAGCCACTGCAAAAACACACCAAAATATAAGGACCAATGACACTATGAAGAAACTGTATCAACTAGTGTACAAAATAACCAGATAGCATCACGATAACAGGATCAAATGCACACATTACAATACTAACCTTAAATGTAAATAGGCTAAATGCCCCAATTAAAAGACACAGACTGGCACATTGGATAAAGAGTCAAGACGCATCAGTGTACTGTATTCACGAGACCCATCTCATGTGCAAAGACCCACATAGGCTCAAGATAAAGGGACAGAGGAAAATTTAGCAAGCAAATGGAAAGTAAAAAAAAGCAGGGGTTGCAATCCTAGTCTCTGACAAACAGATTTTAAATCAACAAAGATCAAAAAAGACAAAGAAGGGCATTACATAATGGTAAAGGGATCAATTCAAGAAGAAGAGCTAACAATCCTAAATACATATGCATCCAAAACAGGAGCACCAAGATTCATAAAACAAGGCCTTAGAGACCTACAAAGAGGCTTAGACTCACACAAAAATAGTAGGAGACTTTAACACCCCACTGTCAATATTAGATCAACAAGACAGAAAATTAAAGAGGATATTCAGGACTTGAACTCAGTACTGGATCAGGTGGACCTGATAGACATCTACAGGACTCTCCACCCCAAATCAACAGAATATATATTCTTTTCAGTGCAACATGACACTTATTCTAAAATCAACCAGATAATTGGAAGTAAAACACTCCTCAGTAAATGAAAAAGAATGGAAATCCTAACAGTCTCTCAGACCACAGTGCAATCATGTTAGAACTCATGGTTAAGAAACTCATTCAAAACTGCACAACTACATGGAAACTGAACAACCTGCTCCTTAATGACTCTTGGGTAAATGATGATATTAAGGCAGAAATCAAGAAGTTCTTTGAAACCAATGAGAATAAAGAGACAATGTACTAGAATCTCTGGGACACAGCTAAAGCAGTGTTAAGAGGGAAATTTATAGCACTAAATGTCCACATCAGAAGGCTAGAAAGATCTCAAATCGACACCCTAATATCATGATTAAAAGAGCTACAGAAACAAGAGCAAACAAATTTAAAAACTAGCAGGAGACAAAAAATAACTAAGATCAGTGCAGAACTGAAGGAGATAGAAACATGAAAAACCCTTTCAAAAATCAATCCAGGTGCTGGTTTTTTGAAAAAATTGACAAAATATATAGACTGCTAACTAGATTAATAAGAAAAGAGAGAATAATCAAATAGACACAATACAAAATGATACAGGGGATATCACAACTGACCCCACAGAAATACAAACTAACATCATAGAATACTATAAACAATCTACGTAAATAAACTAGAAAATCTAGAAGAAATGGATAAGTTCCTGGACACATACACCCTCCCAAGACTAAACCAGGAAGAAGTCGAATCCCTGAATACACCAATAACACATTCTGAAATTTAGGCAGTAATTGCCTACCAACCAGAAAAAGCTCAGGACCAGACGGATTCACTGCTGAATTCTACTAGTGGTACAAAGAGGAGCTGGTATCATTCCTTTTAAAAACTATTCCAAATAATTGAAAAGGAGAGATTCCTTCCTATCTCATTTTATGAAGCCAGCATCATCTCAATATCAAAATGTTGAAGAGACACAACAAAAAAAGGAAATTTCAGGCCAATATCTGATGACCATCAAGGCAAAAATCCTCAACAAAATACTGACAAACTGAATCCAGCAGCACATCAAAAAACTTATATACCATGATCAAGTCTGCTTCATCCCTGGGATGCAAGGTTGGTTCAACAAATGCAAATCAATAGACATAATCCATCACACAAACAGAACCAATGACAAAAACCACATGATTATTTCAATAGATGCAAAAAGGTCTTTGATAAAATTCAACATTCCTTCATGTTAAAAACCATCAATAAACTAGCTACTGATACAACATATTTCAAAACAAAAGCTATTTATGACAAACCCACAGCCAATATCATACTGAATGGGCAAAAGCTGGAATCATTTCCTTTGAAAACTAATACAACACAAAGATACCCTCTGTTACCACTGCTATTCAACATAGTATTGGAAGTTCTGTACTGGTAATCAGGCAAGAGAAAGAAATAAAAGGTATTCAAATAGGAAGAGAGGAAGTCAAATTGTCTCTGTTTGCAGATGACATGATTGTATATTTAGAAAACCCCACTGTCTCAGCCCCCAAACTCCTTAAACTGATAAGCAACTTCAGCAAAGCCTCTGGATAAAAAACAATGTGCAAAAATCACAAGCATTCCTATACAACAACAATAGATAAGCAGAGAGCCAAATCATGAATGAGCTCCCATTCACAATGGCTACAAAGAGAATAAAATACTTAGGAA
This sequence comes from Colobus angolensis palliatus, assembly GCF_000951035.1. NCBI lineage: Eukaryota > Metazoa > Chordata > Mammalia > Primates > Cercopithecidae > Colobus > Colobus angolensis. The sequence goes on from NW_012116400.1 coordinate 914,172, forward strand.
TACAGCTAACAAGGGATGTGAAAGACCTCTTCAAGGAGAACTACAAAACACTGCTCAAGAAAATAAGAGAGGACACAAACAAATGGAAAAATATGCCATCCTTATGGATTGGAAGAATCAATATTGTGAAAATGGCCATACTGTCCAAAGTAATTTATAGATTCAGTGCTATTCCCATCAAACTACCATTGACATTTTTCACAAAATTAGAAACAACTACTTTAAATTTCATATGGAACCAAAAAAGAGCCCATATAGCCAAGACAATCCTAAGCAAAAAGAAGAAAGCTGGAGGCATCACGCTACCTGACTTCATACTATGAGGCTACAGAAACCAAAATGTATGGTACTGGTACCAAAACAGACATACACACCAATGGAACAGAACAGAGACCTCTGAAATAACACCACACATCTACAACCATCTCATCTTCAACAAACCTGACAAAAACTAGCAATGGGGAAAGGATTTCCTATTCAACAAATGGTGCTGAGAAAACTGGCTAGCCATGTGAAGAAAACACAAACTGGACCCCTTCCTAACACCTTATACAAAAATTAACTCAAGATGAATCAAAGACTTCAACGCAAAACCCAAAACCATAAAAACCCTAGAAGAAAACCTAGGCAATACTATTCAGGACATAGGCAGGGGCAAAGACTTCATGACGAAAATGCCAGAAGCAAATGCAACAAAAGCTGTACATGTGAACAGACACTTCCCAAAAGGAGACATTTATGTAGCCAAGAAACATATGAGAAAAAGCTCAACATCACTGATTATTAGAGAAATGCAAATCAAAACCACAATGAGATACCATCTTACACCAGTCAGAATGGCGATTATTAAAAAGATAAGAAATAATAGATGCTGGTGAGGCTGTGGAGAAATAGAAAGGCTTTTACACCGTTGGTGGGAATGTAAATTAGTTCAACTATTGTAGAAGACAGTGTGGAAATTTCTCAAGGATCTAGAACCAGAAATATCTTTTGACTCAGCAATCCCATTTCTGGGTATGTACCCACAGGAATATAAATCATTCTATAAAGACACATGCACAAGCATGTTTATTGCAGCACTATTTACAATAGCAAAGACATGGAACCAACTCAAATGCCCATCAATGATAGACTGGATAAAGAAAATGTGGTACATATACACCATAGATACTACACAGTCATAAAAGGGAATGAGATCATGTCCTTTGCAGGGACATGGATGAAGCTGGAAGCCATCATCCTCAGCAAAGAAACGCAGGAACAGAAAACCAAATACTGCATGTTCTCACTTATAAGTGGGAGTTGAACAATGAGAACACGTGGACACAGGGAGGGGAACAACACGCACTGGGGCCTGTTGAGGGGTGGGGGTGAGGGGAGGGAACCTAGATGATGGGTGAATAGGTGCAGCAAACCACCGTGGCACACGTATATCTAGGTAGAAAACCTGCACATTCTGCACGCGTATCCCAGAGCTTAAATAAATAAAAAATAAAGAGAATACTTTATTTGTGATTAATCTTGAAGATTATGGGGAAAAATCAGCACAATCAGCTATATTAGTCTGAATCTAGCAATACTTTAGTATATATGTCTTGGGTCAGGGAGACAGAGATTTCCTTAACTCTTTACTGGATCAGACCTTTAATGAGTAGCTATAATTGATAAATTCTTCTAGAATCATTTAACTGACTTATTAATATCAGAGCTGGAAATAATGCTTGGAATAATGTGAAGAAGCTGGAAGGAGAGTGGAGAGTATTTCTTTTCTCGCAACTACTCCAGGTAAAAATCAAGATGGTTCTCTGTTAAGATGAAGCTTTGCAGAGATGAGTGAGACTGGTAACATACCATGGCAAAAACAATCTTCAGAATCTTAAGAGGGCTTAGAAGTCAATGCTTTGAATTCTTCAGGGAAGCTAATACTGAAAGACTGTCAATTTTGTAAAGAATTGAATCTTTTGCCATTTGAGAAGTCTATATATTATTTTATACTATTGATATCACTTACCATTTTCATAATTTAACATTGTGTCCTGGGGACATGAAGTATACAAACCTCTGCTTCTTTAACAGTGCTGTGAACTTCTAGAAGACAATTGTTTTTCTTACTCACCATTGTAACTGTACCATGTAGTTCAGTGTCAGAGTCGTTGCTTAGTAAAAGTTGTCAAAAGCATTACTGATTCAATAAAGTTATGATCTAGTTGTGAAATGAGCTAATGTATGTAAAATAATAAATTACCAATACAAGGAACATGGGCAAATGCCCAATAAAATTGAGAGAATGAGAACATCAGATACTGTTTTCTTTCTGGGATGCTTAAAGAAGGACTTCATGGAGGAAGGGTAATGAGCTAAGCTAAACTTAAATATAAAAACATTTAAAATACTAAAGGGTATGGAGAAAGGGGAACCCTCATACACTGTAGGTGGGAATGTATATTAGTATAGCCACTATGGAGAACAGTATGGCGATTCCTCAAAAAACCAAAAATAGAAATATATCACCTGCAATCCCACTACTAGGTACATTTCCAAAGGAAATAAAATAAGCATGTTGTAGAGACATCTGCATTCCTGTGTTTATTGCAGCACCATTCACAATAGCTAAGGCATGGAATCAACCTGAGTATCCATTAGCAGATAAAAGGATAGATAATATGTGGTACATATACACAATAGAATATTATTTATCTATAAAACAGAAGGAAATCTTGTCATTTGCAATAACATGGATGGAATTGGAGGACATTATGTCAAGTGAAATAAGCCAGGCACAGGAAAATATTGCGTTTTCTCATGGGAACTAAAGATTATTGAACTTACAGAGAGTGAGAGTAGAATGATGGTTAGCAGAGGTTGGGAAGCACAGTGGGAAGGGATGGATAAAGATGGGATGGTTAATGGGCATAAAAACGGGATTGAAGGAGTAATATCCATAGTAGAACAATATGCTGACTATAGTTAATTTATTGTATATTTTGAAATAATAGAGTGCAATTGGAATGTTTCTTTTTTTATTATCATACTTTAAGTTCTAGGGTACATGTGCACAACGTGCAGGTTTATTACATATATATATACATGTGCCATGTTGGTGTGCTGCACCCATTAACTCATCGTTTACATTAGGTATATCTCCTAATGCTATCCCTCCCCCCAACTCCTCCCCACAATAGGACCAGGTGTGTGATGTTCCCCTTCCTGTGTCCAAGTGATCTCATTGTTCAATTCCCATCTATGAATGAGAACATGCGGTATTTGATTTTCTGTTCTTGCGATAGTTTGCTGAGAATGATGGTTTCCAGCTGCATCCATGTCCTTACAAAGGACATGAACTCATCCTTTTTTATGGCTGCATAGTATTCCATGGT
>NW_012116400.1:918721-922081 GCF_000951035.1 Colobus angolensis palliatus
TATAGACCAATGGAACAGAACAGAGCCCTCAGAAATAATACCACACATGTACAGCCGTCTGATCGTTGACAAAGCTGGAATGTTTCTAATGCAAAGAAATGAAAAATGATTGAGGTGATGGATACACACTCCAGTTATTCTGATTTGATCACTAGACATTGCATGCATATATCAAAATATCCCAGGTATCTGATACATATATACAGCTATGATGTATCCATAATAATTGGAAATTTAAAAGTTAAAAAACTAAAATAGTTGTGGGTGGAACACACTACTCTTGCATCAATTTTCCTGCTTTTGTGGTGTTCCCTTTTTCTGGGGATTATGGTTTTGTAGGAAAGAATGATATCAAGGTTGGTAAATAGAAATTGTTCATTTAGTAAACCCAAGGAAACATACAAAAGTCGCTAGTAATTTTTGGAGAGATCAATGAGAGAGGGAGAGAAATTGGCATTCTTCTGATGTAGTGATGAGAACCAAGAACACAGTTAAGTTTGGCTAAGTTAGAATTTTAATAAAGGCTGAATTGTGTATATTCCCCTACAGGATGCCCTGACAATAGAGTTTCCAACCTTATGATGATGACAGTTTACTGGGATAAAACTCTACAGGCTAATTAAATGTATTATAATCAGAGTCAGAGCAACATGTGGTCTAATTAGCTCCACATTTGGAAATGATTTAGGGAGTGGTTCATGAACTAAATAATTTATATTAGTACAAAGTGATGACATTAAGCCTGCTTCGTGAGATCGTCTTTGAGTTGCTACCGACCAGTTTCCTCTCACTGGTTTAATCACATGCATTGTAAGTCTTAAATCATATTGTTGTATGCCCACCAACATTGCTGTCTGGAAAAAACTTTAGACAGGTTAAAGCTAATTTTCCTGGTGATCAGAATAATTTGGTTTGGGTTCGGAGCACAGGGACAAGGATAAAAAGTGTCTTTCTGCAGATTTCGGGTGTAAGGAAATGAATGGAATGCTAGAGAGCCCCGATAAATCTTTACTGAGTGTTGTCTCCCATACCTGTTCTGATAGAAGCAAAACAGTGAGACATGACCACAAGGAAGACAGCAACAGGAAAGAGCGTCTGCTTTTTTTTTTTTTTTTTTTTTTTGAGATGGAGTCTCACTCTGTCATCCAGGCTGGGGTGCGGTGGCACGATCTCGGCTCACTGCAACCTCCACCTCCTGGGTTCAAGCAATTCTCCTGTTTCAGCCTCCCAAGTAGCTGGGGCTACCGGCGCCTGCCACCATGCCTGGCTAATTTTGTATTTTTAGTAGAGACGAGGTTTCACCATATTGGTCAGGCTACTCTAAAACTCCTGACCTCAGGTGATCCGCCCACCTTGGCCTCCCAAAGGAAAAGCAATTGGGAAAAGATGGAATGTATGAAAACTGGAAGCTTGGTTTCTCTATCAGTAAGTCATGGACTCCCTGTACCTTCCTAGTCATCTGCTTCGAGTTGAATAGCTGGGTGCTCTGAGAAAGGTAATAACCACCTGTTTAGGAAGGTATTTTGCCAACCCAAAGATCATAATCTCTGACAACTTTGGTGAGTTTGAGTTTCTGTGCTCCCATCCATTCTTGATTAGGAAGGTGGAGGAAGTAGGGAAGGTGGAGGAAGTAGGGAAAGAGGATAGAGTGATAGTTAAGGAAATGGCCTGGCACTTTTCCATGGTATTCTGCCCTCAGGAGAAAATGAGAGGGATCTCTGAAATGTCAGAGATAAAGAGATCAAAAATTGGATAACTGTCAAGGATTTTAGACTTTATGCATCATGGTAAAGTTGGGATGGCTTTGAAATCTGCTATCATATAAGAAAATGCTATGAAGGTGATACATTGTGCTGGTTGCAGGTTAAGTGTTTCAGCAACAAATACATTAGTTTCATTATAAACATTATACAATATCAAATCTATTTTCTTGTGGAGTAGGGAATCAAACGTAAATTTCTAAAGCAAACCACTACTGTGGAACATTTGGTTCCCACATTCTGGTTCGCAGGTCCAGCATCTCAGCAGCACTGAGGCTGCCGTTCACAGTGCTCCCTCTGCTATTCCAGTCTGCTGGAGGGTTGGATGTGGCCAAATAAAGGTCATGAGAGAAGAACAGGGAATCAATGACTATCTTCTCCTCTCATCTACACAGGTGTGGTTTCAGGAAAGTAGCTGATATCAAGACTTATACCACTTTGTGATTTGGATGATTGTATTACAGTAATCCTCACTAATTACCAAGCAGTTAGCTAAAGAAATGACATCTGATCTCTTAAAAATTCTGGAGGGAGTATTCTATCCTTACTCTTTCCACCTACTCCTCCTCAGTGTACTGTGATCTAGCTTCTGATTCTGCCACTGTATTGAAAATTTCCCCTCCATTTCATCTATATCCTTCTTGTTTCTAAATGTAATGGATACTTTTTTCTCTCACTTAGACAGTTATTACCTCCTTATTAACCTTTGTTCTCTCTTGACTTTGTAATAGGTTCTTCTGTTCTTCTTTGTTGTTTCTGTCTTTTCTGTTGGTTTTTCTCTCACTACTTATTCTTTAGATGGCAGCATTCTTCAGGATCCTATCATCAATATACAATATTCTCATCAATTTATTCTCCACAAGTAATTTCAACATTCTTTTTCTCTGCTACCAACCCCTTAAATCACTATCTCCAGCACCGATATCTCCTACCAACTTGAGATGTGTATATCTAATAGCTTATGAGACATCTCTACCTGTATAATATATAAGCATCTCAATTCAGTATGACCCCAAATGAACTAATCATCTTCTTCTAAAACTCCACTTAAGAAAAATGATTTTAGTTGGTAGCACCACTATCCACTTAGATAGCTGTAAACCGGCAAGTTTTGTATAAACAGTGTGTTTCTCATGACTCTTGCAGTGAGTACAAAGATGTAAAATGTATAGTAATCCTCTAAGTATAATCATATCCCTCACTCCCAGCTGCTTCAAGCAGGGACATTATTCACTCTAGTTTTCTCCCTTCCCTCGAGAAGACTGTGGGGTGTGGTGATCAGGCCTTACTGAAGAGCTATGCAGAGTCTATGTTCTAGTACACATTACTGTAGTCCTGATGGCTCCATGGATCACTCTCACCCTGCTGTTTATGGTTATAACCTTCTGTATTTCTCTGCTGTCATCCTTGGCCATTTTCAGATCTGTGATCTCCATGGGTCATTTCTTGGATAGGTACTATCTCACTCTTCCCTCCAAACACACAACTCATATCCTGTGTGTGCTTTCTTCCTTTTTTTTTTAATTTGAATTTTTTTTTTTATTATACTTTAAGTTCTAGGGTACATGTGCATAGCGTGCAGGTTTGTTACATATGTATA
>NW_012116400.1:928061-930601 GCF_000951035.1 Colobus angolensis palliatus
CAGTTCAAAATGCAGAAATCACCGGTCTTCTGTGTCCTTCGCGCTGGGAGTTGGAGACTGGAGCTGTTCCTATTCAGCCATCTTGCTCTGCCCCCCACTTTTTTCTTTTTCTGTTTCTTTATTTTTTGGGCCGGGGGGAACAGAGTCTTACTCTGTCCCCCAGGCTGGTGTGTAGTGGCGTCATCTCGGCTCACTGCAACTTCTGCTGCCCAGGTTCAAGCAATTCTCTTGACTCAGCCTCCCCAGTAGCTGGGATTACAGGTGCCTGCCACCACAGCTGGCTAATTTTTTTGTATTTTTGGTAGAGAATGGGTTTCACCATCTTGGCCAGGCTGATCTTGAACTGCTGACCTCGTGATGCACGTGCCTCAGTCTCCCAAAGTGATGGGATTTACAGGTGTGAGCCACCATGCCTGGCCGTTTTTTCTAGTCTAAACTCTGGATGACCACCTCACTGAGCTATTTTTAAAAAATTGTTGTCAGACTTAATGATATCTGGTCATGGGAAGAGACGGTGTCTGGCTCAGCAGATAGACAGAGTCTCATTCCACCTGGATCTGCTGCTGTTTCTGATTCAAGGTACCCAGCATGCAGTATGCATTATGCTAAGTTTGCTACTCTCCCTGGCATATATTGACAGATTTTTACCATCTCATGTTGATAATCTCTCAGAGACTTTATTCCCTGACTTCTAGGTGACACACTAAGATCATCAAAAATTCATCAACTCTAATAAGTAATTATGGCTGAGGTCAAGTGACTTGTTGGGACCCATGACAGTCAGAGGATGTGGCTGGGTGTCCGTATTCCTGCTTCAGTTCATGGTAGTCAAGAAGTTCTCTACTTTCAGAGACCACTAGAGAGGAACAATCAGAGGGCGACCCTGCCTAAATCACCCAGCACCCAACACTGTCATCTCTACCCCAGAAAAATAGGAGTTCCACAGTTCTGAAGTTAAAAGAACTCTTAAAACTAAGAAGTTCTCACCAACCATTTTGCAATGAAATCTGACCTGGCTTCAGTTCCTTTGAGGCAGAACTGGACTGGACTGAAATGAAGTTACCTCTTTATTGATGTCACTTGATATGAATACTCATACTTCATTGAAGAAATGTTAATGTGTTTGAGTGTGGAACTGGTGTAGACCTTCCTGCCTGTGCTGTGTAATACATTACACACACACACACACACACACACACACACACACACACACACATATATGTGTGTGTGTGTATGCATATGTATATATATATATTATTTGTATTAAACCTGAAACTTTCCATATCCTGAAACACTTCTGAATATATGGATTTCAGATAAGAGACTGTGGCTATCCTCTTTTTTTTTTCACTTTTATTTAAGTTCGCAGGTTTGTTATATAGGTAAACTTCTGTCATAAGGGTTTGATTACAGATTATTTTGTCACCCAGGTATTCAGCCTAGTGCCCATTAGTTATGCTATTTAATATATATTTCTGATTTCTCATTTTTGGCATTTTTCACATGACCAACCATCAAGTCCTGACAATTTTAAATCATTTCTAGAATCTTTCTCTTTGCCTGTATTCCTGCTGTCAATAATTTAGACCATGACTGCAATATGTGAGTAACTAGGGCAGGCTGATAATTTGGGCTACTTCAGACAAATATTATCTAATGAATAGGATGATCATTGTGTAAGACAAACAAAACCCCACAGAGGCAGGGACTCCTGGTAGCTGTAGGATTACTCTCTCCTCTATTGTCCAGAGTAATTTAGCCCTGCCCTAAGTTTGTGTCCCTATCTAGTAAAATGAAAGCCCTGCTCCTGACTGAACCTCCACTCATTTAGTAAGCATGACCCCTTGAGATGTGAGCAGTCTCCCTTTTCAGTACAGTTGTTTTATTAAATAATTATTTCTAAATGCATATACTTCTACTCCCAAAAGGAGGTTGGTAAATCTAAGGTGCTCCAGCATATTTAACTTGCAGCATTGCTTTCATGCCAGTAATCGAGTGTGTCTGATGGACTCTCTCTTTTTTTGGCATTGATCTTGTTCAGCTTTTCATTAAATCATTATGGAGCTATTGAATGTTTCCTAACTGGCTTCTCTGCTTGTGTTTTCTCCTGCTCAAATCCATCTTCTCATAGCCACAAGACACAGCACAAATTTGACCACACCACACCTGGGCACTAAGGTGCTAAATATCTCCCCTTTTCCTACAGGTTGATATATGAACTTTTTATTATTATACTTTAAGTTCTAGGGTACCGGTGCACAACGTGCAGGTTTCTTACATATGTATAAATGTGCCATGTTGGTGTGCTGCACCCATTAACTCGTCATTTACATTAGGTATATCTCCTAATGCTATCCTTCTCCCCTCCCCCTTCCCCACAACAAGACTCAGTGTGTGATGTTCCCCTTCCTGTGTCCAAGTGATCTCATTGTTCAATTCCCACCTATGAGTGAGAACATGTGGTATTTGATTTTCTGTTCCTGCAATAGTTTGCTGAGAATGATGGTTTCCAGCTGCATCCATGTCCCTAAAAAGGACAC
>NW_012116400.1:936035-936512 GCF_000951035.1 Colobus angolensis palliatus
CCAAGTCTTTGCTATTGTGAATAGTGCCGCAATAAACATACATGTGCATGTGTCTTTATAGCAGCATGATTTATAATCCTTTGGGTATATACCCCATAGTGGGATGGCTGGGTCATATGGTACATCTAGTTCTACATCCTTGAGGAATCGCCATACTGTTTTCCATAATGGTTGAACTAGTTTGCAATCCCACCAACAGTGTAAAAGTGTTCCTATTTCTCCACATCTTCTCCAGCACCTGTTGTTTCCTGACTTGTTAATGATTGCCATTCTAACTGATGTGAGATGGTATCTCATTGTGCTTTTGATTTGCATTTCTCTGATGGCCAGTGATGATGAGCATTTTCTCATGTGTCTGTTGGCTGTACGAATGTCTTCCTTTGAGGAATGTCTGTTCATATCCTTTGCCTACTTTTTGATGTTGTTGCTTGTTTTTTTCTTGTAAATTTGTTTGACTTCTTTGTAGATTCTGGATAT
>NW_012116400.1:942748-947856 GCF_000951035.1 Colobus angolensis palliatus
GTCTCTAAGGACTTGCTTTATGAATCTGGGTGCTCCTGTATTGGGTGCATATATATTTAGGATAGTTAGTTCTTCTTGTTGAATTGATCCCTTTGCCAGTATGTAATGGCCTTCTTTTTCTCTTTTGATCTTTGATGGTTTAAAGTCTGTTTTATCAGAGACTAGGATTGCATCCCCTGCCTTTTTTTGTTTTCCATTTGCTTGGTAGATCTTCCTCCATCACTTTATTTTTAGCCTATGTATGTCTCTGCATGTGACATGGGTCTCCTGAATATAGCAAACCGATGGGTCTTGACTCCCCTCTCCCAGCCTCGCTGCCACCTTGCAGTTAGATCTCAGACTGCTGTGCTAGCGATGAGGGAGCCTCCGTGGGTGTGGGACCCTCTGTGCCAGGTGTGGGATATAATCTCCTGGTGTGCCGTTTTCTAAGACCGTTGGTAAAGCACAGTATTAGTGTGGGAGTTACCCGATTTTCCAGATGTTGTGTGTCTCAGTTTCCCTTGGCTAGGAAAAGAAAAGGAATTCCCTTCCCTCTTGCACTTCCCAGATGAGGTGATTTCTCGCCCTGCTTCAGCTCTCACTGGTTGGACTGCACCCACTGACCAGCACCCACTGTCCGACATGCGCCAGTGAGATGAACCCGGTACCTCAGTTGAAAATGCAGAAATCACCCATCTTCTGTGTCACTCACGCTGGGACTTGGAGGCTGGAGCTGTTCCTATTTGGCCATCTTGCCCCCCCTCCTCCCTTTTTTTTGTGTGTGTTTTTTTTTAACAGAACACAAAGGCCTTTGCTGATCCAGCCTTTGCTTATCTGTCTCTTCTCATTTCCTTCTTTGAGTTTTATTCTTCAGCAACTTAAAGCTACACTTCATGCTGTTTTTATATCTGTTCTCTTGTATTTGTTTTCATTTCTTCCTGAAATGATGGCTTTTCCCCACCCCCAATACTCTGCTACAAATGGGTATTACGTCCTTTATGGACCTTTTCCATTCCTCCTACAATAAGTTAGACCCCCCATCTTTGGTGTGATATTAAAAATATTCTTGTGGGCTGGGCACAGTGTTTCACGCCTGTTATCCCAGCACTTTGGGAGGCTGAGGCATGTGGATCATGAGGTCAGGAGATCAAGACTATCATGGCTAACATGGTGAAACCCCATCTCTACTAAAAATAAAAAAAATTAGCCAGGCTTTGTGCTGGGTGACTGTAATCCTAGCTACTTCGGGAGGCTGAGACAGGAGAATGGCGTGAACATGGGAGGTGGAGCTTGTAGTGAGCCAAGATCGTGCCACTGCAACGTAGCCTGGGAGACAGAGTGAAACTTCATCTCAAAAAAAAAAAAAAAAAAAAAAAGAGAGAGAGAGAGAGAAAGAATGTCCATATGTCAACAACAATAAGTCTTATTTTTATTTTGTTTCAATGTACTATCAGAGGTTTCCAAAGTTATAGTTTTTCAAGATTATTATTATACAGCCATCTATCTTTATTTTAGCTATTTCTGCATGCTTCCAAATCCTAGAATTCCATAAGTAGCTGGATTAGATGTGTATAAGAATTTTAGCAAAGATTGTGGAAGGTGCACATGTTTATAGTGATGAACATCAATAAATAACTTTATTTTGCCATCACTAAAAAAATAAAAATTGTGTATAGAGTGGGCGTTAAACTGTTATTACAATTATCTGTTTAAATATTTTGCTTAAGCATATACAAGAAAACATTGTAGTTAAAACCAACTTTGTATCCTGTTCCTAGATCAATACCTAGCAAATAGTAACCCACATACAGTAGGCACTTATTGAAATGAATATTGCATAAGCGCATTATTTTTACCTTATAGAGGAGGAAGCTGGGGCCCATAGATTATACGACTCATTGTAATGGCTATTTTTATTGCTTTTCCATATATGGCAGAGGCTAGAAGCCTAGAAACTACATTTTCCAGCAGAGTTTTTGTTTAGTTTCCTTTGATATGAGACTCTTACTTGGGATTAGATTGGAAGGCAGAAAGAAGGTAGAAGTTACTCTTTTGGCTTTGGAATGGTACAGATTACTACAAAAGTGATAGTGATAGAAGCAGGAAGTGTGGGTACCTGAAGCAGGGGAGAAGTGGAGGGCGCCCCTTGGTGGAAGCTTGGCCTGGGGGGTTTCAGCATCAGCTTGTGGTGGCACAGAGTATGTGACTGGGCAATGATGGCAGGCTTCCTACTCTTCCTGAGTTCCAGATAGCACCACCTTCCTTTGTCTTCTCTTCTTCTACTCTAACTCATTCAGGAATTTTGTAACACAGTTCCTTCCTACTTGAAAGGCTTAGAAATGGTTTCAGTTTTCCTGATTATATTTTTGAAATATTTGCTTTAAGTCACACAGTAATTAAATTACAAAGTTGTGATACAGCTTAAGTCTGCCTGATTGCAAGGTTTATAGCCTTTGAGCACGCTGCCTTCTTGTAATTGCAGAAGACAACTTTGAGTAGAAAATGCCTTTTTGTTATCTTTGTCAAGAACTTAGATTTCAGCTAAGAGTAGAAACATTACATTGTAGAAGAAAGGATCCTTCTTGCTGATGGCAGCCTAATCTCCATATGCATAAAGTCAGTCCCATGCAGATAGTTTACTCATTTTTTTTTAGGTATAGACCCTTAGCTTTTCTTTTCTAGGTGTGAAAGACAAAGTTCAGGCCTTTTCTGCCCAGCAAGGTGGCTGTAGGAAAACGAATCAGGTAAATGATCTTGGGAAGCTGTTGATCAGAAAGCACCTCAAATGCATGTGAAGTGAGTTTTTCAGGCTTTAACTTATGACATTACTTTTATAGAAGCAAAGCCAAAGTCACAGAGAAACCATGCTTTACAGTTTAAGAGACTTATCTTAATTTTCAGAGTAGCTGTAACACTCACCTGGAGTCAGAGCAAGAAGGGAACTCATGGGGGAACACTTAGTAAATAATAGGTGGCATAGCAGGTGCGTCTGAGCTGTTTGCTATGGGTAGGAGAGTATAAGCTTGTGGAGGGGAAGGTGGTTACCGAATTTCTTATGTAACTATCTTAGTTTGAATCTCTTTATCATAAAATACCAGTATTACAGGATTATCTTGAAGAATAAAATGCTCAGTGTGGGCTTATGGTAGATGATTAATGCTTAATTAACATTTCTCCACCTGGAGTCAGTCAAAATATTTATGGAGCATTTACTAGTTGCCAAGCATTGTTCTAAGTGCTATGAGCAAGGTAGTGTGTCTGCCGCCAAGAACTGACATCTGGAATACATTGCTTTCATTTTTTGTTTTAACATTCTCCCCCATTTTCTCCAGCTCTCTCAAGTCCTTGAATTGTCTTACATCTCTGAACATATTAAATAAGTCAGTGGAATGGAGGAAAGTCAGATGAACTGTTATGATATCCAGCATAAAGTGCCTTTAAAATCTCTGAGAAAGGAGACTTTATCAAGAGGCCATTTGTGGCCTCTTTTGTGGAACTTGGAGAAAGGAAGCTAAGTGAATTGCTAAATCGGAGAGTGTTAGATATAAGAAAAACATACCCTTCTCTTAAAAATGTCTCAGTTGTTTTGTTGTGGATGTGTCTGTTTCTTGGTCTCTTGTATGTGGGAACATCTTATGAAATCAAGGATTGAAGAGCTCCTGTGATATTGGGGAAGTATTTCTGAATGCCCTGCTGTCAGAGTAGCTACAGTGGGAATTGCCTGGCTTTCTGATACATTTAGACAGGCATTACTATTGACGTGTTTGTGTTCCTTGTTTTGGATGAAAGCAAATAAATCTTCAACTCTTCTAAGCAGTATTCATTTTGTTTTGTTTTCATACTTTGACATAGTGGCAGTTATTTGCTAATGAACTGCCAGACTAGGTTGCACTTAACTTCCATGTCTTTTTTTTTTTTTTTCTGATTATTAGGAAATAGCATTTACTATTTTTTTTTTTTGCACTCACATTTCCAGGTTGAAATATGTCATATGGACAGTTTACCCAGATTCAGGGTAGTGAGAGGCCAGGTTGTCATGAAGACTTCTACCACGCTCCTCAAATAAACTTGAACTTTTCCAAATTATGTAATTTTCAAGCTAGCCAGATATAAATTTTTCTAATTTCTATATTTTGCAGAAAATGAAACATTTCTATAGAAGAAAAAAAAGACATGGAAGTTAAGTGCAACCCAGTCTGGCAGTTCATTAGCAAATAACTGCCACTATGCCAAAGAATGAAAACAAAATAAAACGAATACTGCTTAGAAGTATTAAAGATTTCTTTGCTTTCATCCAAAACAAGGAACAAATTTCTATAGAGATAAGAGGATAGTGTTCTTTATAATTAACATGTCTGTGCATTTAAAGATATTTAGATAGAGCAACCCTTGAGCTAGGTATATGAAATTTGAATACATTTTTTTCTCCATTAAATGCTGGCTTTCACTAAGTGTATTTGAAATTGACAAATCTGTTCCCATGAATATCAAAACTAAACTTTCGAGTCACCAAAATTGCATATCCCAATGCTTTATAAACAGTCTGTGGTAAAGATCCTATTTCCAATAATGCAAACTGATAGTTTTATAAAATATAAGAGTGAATTAATAGAAATGAAGTAAAAGGACACAAAGACAAGCACAATAGAAACCCATCTTAACAAAAAGATATTAGGTGGGGGCAGAGCAAGATGGCCGAATAGGAACAGCTCCAGTCTCCAACTCTCAGCGCGAGCGACACAGAAGACCGGTGATTTCTGCATTTTCAAGTGAGGTACTGGGGTCATCTCACTAGTGAGTGCCGGACAATCGGTGCTGGTCAGCTGCTGCAGCCTGACCAGCAAGAGCTGAAGCAGGGCGAGGCATCGCCTCACCTGGGAAGTGCAAGGGGGAAGGGAATCCCTTTTCCTAGCCAGGGGAACTGAGACATACAACACCTGGAAAATCGGGTAACTCCCACCCCAATACTGCACTTTAAGCAAACGGGCACACCGGGAGAATATATCCCACACCTGGCCGGGAGGGTCCCACGCCCACGGAGCCTCCCTCATTTCTAACACTGCAGTCTATGATCTAACCGCAAGGCAGCAGTGAGGCTGGGGGAGGGGTGCCCTCCATTGCTGAGGCTT
>NW_012116400.1:953617-968415 GCF_000951035.1 Colobus angolensis palliatus
AAAAAAAAAAAGAAAAGAATGATATTAGGTGCAACAGATGTGGAATTACTCTGTCAAAGTTTACAAATTTTCTAAAGATGTACCTTCAATTTAGTTGCTTTTGAGGGACCATTGGCAGTCTGCAAGCTCAGGTCATCCTGTGGATCACACTAAGAGTAGCACTAGACAGCCAGTTTGTAGACCACATCAACAATTGTGTCTCCATAATTTTGTTTCTTCTTCGTTTACACTAATGATAGCTCCACCTATCCCAAGAATCCTACAGAGCAATGTTGTCTGATAAAAATATCTCATAAGCCTATATATGTAATTTTAAATTTTCTAACAGTATTAAAAAATTAGAGGGCCAGGTATTTTGATTCACACCTATATTCATAGTGTTTTAAGAGGCTGAGGAGGCCAGTGAGGATCCCTTCGGAGGATTGCTTCAGGCTAGGAGTTCAAGGCCAGCTTACGCAACATGGCGAGACCCCATTTCTACAAAAAGTTTAAAAAGATTAGCCGAGTATGGCAGTATGTACCTGTAGTCCCAGCTACTTGGAAGCTGAGGCGGGAGGGTGGTTTTAGCCCAGGACTTTGAGACTGCAAAGAGCTGTGATCATACCACTGCACTCCAGCTTAGGTGACAGAGCAGGTATCACTTTTTTTACCCCCTCTCTAAAAAGGATATATATACGTGTGTGTGTGTGTGTGTATACACGTATATATGCACGTATATATGTGTACATATATGTATATATATTTGTGCATATATATATGTGTGTATTTATATGTACGTGTATATATATATATGAGAGGAACAGGTAAAATTAGTACTTTTTTTGACCTGATTTGTCTAAAAATTTTCAGCATGTAATCAACATAAAGTATTATTAAGGAGATGTTTTACATTCTTTTTGTTATAGTAAGTCATTGAAATTCAGTGCGTATTTCACCTCTAGCACAGTTTGATTTGGACCATCCACATTTCAAGTGCTTAATAGCCATGTGTGGCTAGTGGCGCCATAACAGATAGTGCAGCTGTAGAACTTCCTCTGAGCTGCCCTAGAGCAAGTAAGACACATCTACATCTTTTGTCTTGGAAATAAACTACCTGCATAAAAAGGAAATTTCCAACTCTTTGTGGAAAGGGGAATGTGTGCTGGAGACATCCGTGGCAAGGGATCTATGTCCCTTTTCTCATCTGTGTGTGGAAATCATCTTGAAAAAGCTTTAGCTCAACACTTCTGGGATCTCAGTTTCAAATATTCTGATTTCTTATTCAGGTATTTTTAGCTATTACATTCAGCCTCTATGGGCCATCTTCTCACATTTTAAGTAAAGTTAATAGTTTTTATCTTACATAGCTTATAGTTATTTGCAACACAACTAGAAGAGCTCTGGGAAGTTATTAGTATATTTTTAAAGTATTATTGGGTTGGCCTTGTCTTTTGTCTTCTCCCTTTTCATTTTGTTCTGTAGAGATGATGTCCTTAAAATCTGCCATGTCCATATTCATTGTTGTTGTTTTGGGATAATGATGGCCAGGCTGTCTATCTGGCAGTAAACTACGTGGGAGGACAGCTGTGATTCCCAGTGGAACTGCACTCACGTGCACTTCATCTCCTTAATGACATTCACGGCTTGGTCTGCTCATCAACCCCATAGGGTCATCAATCCTCTTGATTCTATTTCAAGTTATATCCATGGAGGAAGGAAATTACTTACAATTAGGTATTTATAGAACTCTGAGCAGTCAAATATTTATAGTTAACCTTTTATTAGCTTCTTCTTTACCATTAGACATAAGAACTCTTCATTATTCCTATTTAGTTATATTCTGGAGGAAAAGGAAGGCAAATCTGAACTACACTTGGTCAGAGAGAGGAATAATAGGTTAGATAGATGATCCATCATTTAAGGAGCTCAGAAAGAGCAAGGTAATGGTACCACCTTGCTCTACAGTTGGGTTGTCTGAATCTTCTCTCTCCAAGTTGAGTCTATTTTGAATGTATCTCTGGATAATATTATCATGAAGATGGAGTCTTTAGTAGATAACACATTTTGCCAATGCTAAATTTGGAGTGTTTAACTTTAGGATTTTGGTTTTATAAGAATAGAGTTGAAGTGAGAACTCTAGTCCAAGAGTGGTGAGGGCACGAAGAACTTGGCATATCAAGTTTCGTTCTCTGAAGGAAGGCCAAAGCTCAAACACGGGAGGTGTGTACCAAGTCTAAAGGTCAGAGGAAGATGGGTTTAGAGTGAGAGAAAGTGGGGAAAAAGAAGGTGAAAGGGTGGTCTTAGGTGATTGCCACAGACACTGGATCATGCTGTGGTTTACCTTTAGGAAGCATGGTATGCTGCAAGAAAAACAAAAGTTGAAGAGCTACGAGTCAGAGATAGGGCTGATGTCTCTCCTCTATGGGCTTTCCTTCTAGGCAAAGTGGAAACAAAGCCCCTTGGGATGCTCTGGTGAAGAGTTCTCACTTGTTGTGGTGTGTTACTGAAGTTGGAGAGAAGTTTCCAAGATTATGCCTCTGTCTAGCACTGGGTCCACTGTATCAGAAATTGATATTAACATGGTGCCCATTGAAACATGGTACTTCCAACTTTCCATTTCAGGGGAAATATATAGCAAAAGAAGATATAGCAAGAAGTTTTAGAAGATTCTCTGTAGACTCAGGACCTAGGATACCTAGATAAAGAATTTCGTGAGGGCTTCTTTAAGGATTTTATTTTATTAGACAGGAAAATAAATGGGGGTTGATGTTGTAGGCAAACCATAAGTCATTATTATTGGTATGTGCAGGGCATATTGCCAGAGCTTGGAGAAATAATACAATGTAAGAAACACAGATCTATCTATAAGCAACTTACAGACAAGAAAGGGGAGGAAAGAAACCACATAAACATTTGCACTTTTATCTGAAATAGGTGCTATTATAAAATATGTATTAGACATAGTAGGAACACAAAGGATGATGATGGTTATTTTACCTGTGGCAGGAATTGACACTGGAGTTCAGATTTGAGAGATGAGTAAATCTTCTCTAGGTGGATGGAGCAGTGTGCTCATGGTGGTATGTGTGAAATAGCATGTTCTGTTAGCAAATACTGTGAGTAGTTAATTATGTCTGGACTGTAGAATTTAAGGTGTGGGAAGTGATGAGATACTATCTCCAAATTATCTCAAATCCACCTTCTGTTTATGTCCAATGTCACCACTGTTATTGAAGATACTCTTTACTCCAGTAGCTTCTGAGCTGGTGGTCACATGTCTCCAGACTTTCTCCAGCAATTCTCCACACAGAAGCCAGGATGACTTTTTAAAAATTTACTTCCTATCCCCATTTCCCCATTTCCCCCAACCCACCTCCCCCCACCTTTTTTTTTTTTTAAAGGATACAATCTAAACTTCTTTAAAAGTCTGCACTCAAATTTATAACACTTTCTATCGAAGGTCACATTGTCCTTTCTGGTCCTCAGACACTTCAACCTCCTTCCTGCCTCAGGACATGTGCATATGTTGTCCCTTTTCTGTGAACCTCTTTTACTCTCCAGTGTACCCAGGTCCTACTCATTCCCACGACTCAGCTTAAATATCACTTCCTGAAGGATGCCTTTCATCATACTCAGATTAAGTTAGATTCCTATTTAATCTCCATGAGTGCTCCACAATTTTTCATCACAGCAGTCATTAACCTTTGTAATTGTGTAGTCATATAATTTTTATGTCTTTAATGTTTTTCTCTCAAGCAGAAGATTCACATTTGCCTATGGTGTTTCCAGTGACTTGCATGGAGTTTTGCACAGTGGTTACTCAGTAAATATTTGTTAAATAAGTTTATCTGGTTGAAGATAGCAAAATAAAGGCTTTTTTTAACCACACAGGAAAACAATGAACAGAGAAAAACAGCACCATCTTCACTGAAACTTCCTTATGCTTCCTTAATGCTAAGTTTCAAACTATGAAGAGAAGTTGATCAAATATAGTCTAAAAATGGTAAGGACTTTAAAATGATCATCAACTTGAAATGGTAAGGAGGGGTATGTGGGAAAGCCATGGGAGAATTCCTTACCCTGGGTCCATGTTGCAGAGTGGTGAAGGAGAGACGCATACAGAAGATACGCCAGAAGCATATCCTTTACAATCTGTTAGTGTGTCTTGGAAAAGGAGCCATGTTGGGTGACAATCAGATTCCTAGCTGCTGATCATAGTTCAAGGTGAAAATAAATAAATAAATACAAAATCAATTCACACACTCATCTGTAACATCTGGTGCTTCTTACCATTAAGGGGTAAAAACACAGATCTGGGTCAGGCCTTTGGTGTGGAACACCAGGGAGAGTTGTTGAGATCTGTTCTGATCTGTATACCTGAATGGAAGCTACCCAAGTCTTGGCTCACTCTCCTGCCCACTCCTAATTTCCACACCCTTCATGAACACTCTTTAGCAAATAACTCTGTGAAAAGAGATAGTTACTATTAAAAGACAAACAATTACTAGAATAGAACCAGCATCCTATACAGTCCAAACAAGATGAAAGAAACATAAGAAGAAGCTGATGAGCAGAATGAAGAACTAAACCATATGATCATCTCAATTAATAGAGAACAGGTACTCACAAAATTCAGGATCATTTTATGAAAAATCTCTAAAAGACGTAGGTATAGAAGGAATGTACCTCAACATAATAAAAGCTAATGATAAACCCACAGCTAACATCATACTGAATTGGGAAAAGGTTGAAAGCTTCTTCTTAAAGACCAGGAAGAAGATAAGGTTGCCCACTTTTGCCACTTCTATTAAACATAGTATTGGAAGTTTAAGCTAGAGTATTTAGGCAAGGGAAATAAATAAAAGGCATCCAAATCAGAAATAAGTCAAGTTGTTTGCAGATGATATGACTTTATATACAGAAAACTCTAAAAACTCCATTCAAAACTGGTTAGAGATAGAAAACAAATTGAGTAAAGCTGCAGGATAGAAAACATGTAAGAATCAGCAGTGTTTCTATATACTAGCAATAAACTATTCAAAAAATAAGAAAATAATCCCACTCACCATAGCTACAAAAAAATCAGGAATAATTTATAACCAATGGGGTGAAATATCTGTATACTGAAAACTGAAAAGCATTGATGAGACCAATTGAAGAAGACACAAATAGAAAGATATCATGTCTTCATGAATTGGAAGAATTAATATTGTTAAAATGTCTATGCTAACCCAAAGTGTCTACAGATTTAATGAAACCCCAGTCAAAATTCCACTGATATTTTCCACAATGATAGAAAAAAATCTTAAAAATCATGTGAAGCCACGAAAGATACAAAATAGCCAAAGCAATCTTGGGCAAACAAAACAAAACCAACCAAACAAACAAAAACCAAAAACAAAGTTGAAAGCATCACAGTAAGTAATGAAAACCTGCTACAGAACTATAATTAGGTAAACAGTATACTCGCAACATAAAAACAGACACATTGACCAATGGAAGACAACAGAGAGCCCAGAAGCAAATCCACACATCTAAGGTCAATTTTTTTTTTTTTTCTTTTTTGACAAAGATGCCAAGAACACAAGGGGGAAAGGCCAGTCTTTTCAATAAATGGTGCTGGGAAAATTGGATATCCATATGCAGAAGAATGAAATTTGACCCTTGTCTCACACCACATATAAAAATCTACTCAAAATAGATTAAAGTTTTAAATGTAAGACCTGAAAGTATAAAGCCACTAGAGGAAAACATAGAGGAAAAATTTAATGGCATTTGTTCTGGGTAATGATTTTTTTGGATATGACCCCAAAAACACAGACAACAAAAAGAAACATGGGCAAATGGGATTACATCAAACTAAGAAGTGTCTGTACAGAAAAGGAAACCATTAACAGACTGAAGAGGCAGACTGCAGAATGTAAAAAAAATTTGCAAATTATAAATCTGGTAAGAGGTTAATATTCAAAATACATAAGGAATTTAACAGTAAAAAAAGACAACTGGATTAAAAATGACAACCTGAATAGACTTTTTTTTTTTTTCCAAAAAGAGACATACAAATGGCCAACAGGTATATTTAAAGAAGCTCAACATTCCTAATCATCAGGGAAATACAAATTAAAACCACAATGAGATCTCATCTCACACCTATTAGAATGGCTATTAACAAAAAGATGGAAGATAAGTATTGGTGAAGAAGTAGAGAAAAGGGAACCCTTGTAATCTCTCTACTGGGTATATACCCAATAAATATGAAATTCGTGTGCTGAAGAGAGATTTGCACTCCCAGTTTCATTGCAGCACTATTCACAATGGCCAAGATACGAAATCAACCTGTTTCATCAGTAGATGAATGAATCAGGAAAATGGCATGTATACACCGTGGAATACTTTTCAGCCATAAAAAGGATATTTTGCCATTTGTGACAACATGGATGAACCTGGAGTACATTATGTTAAGTGAGATAAGCCAGGCACAGAAAGACATAAACCACATAATCTCACTAACATGCAAAAGGTAGAAAAGTTGATCTCTTAGAAATAGAGAGGAGAGAAGAGATGTTGGCCAAAGGATACAAAATCTCAGGCAAGAGGAATAAATGCCAAAACTCTACTGTATATCATGATGACTACTGTTTGTAATAATATGCTGTATACTTGAAAATTGCTAAGAGAATAAGTTTTAGTGTCTTCACCACATATATACAAAAGATAAGGAGATGGGGTGAGGGATATGTGCATTACCGATTTAATCATTCCACACTGTATAAATATAACAAAGCAGCATGATGTACAGCATAAATATAAGCAGTTTTTACTTGTTAGTCCAAATAAATGCAAATACTACAATAAATAATTTTTAAGGATATTATAGGCAAAGAGGTGATGAACCCAGGATAATAATTATTTCTGATGGTGTTGGGTAGCAAGGAGCATGGGATACAAGGAATCATATGGTAAATTTTACTTATTGTGAATGTTTTGACGTGTGAGTTTTGATGATTTCTGCATTACTGAAACTAAATAACTAAATATAAGTCATCCATACATGAGAATGAAAGTATATCATGAAGGAAAAATTATGGTTAATTTAATTATCTGGCTCTGAAGTCCAAAGATAATAACTAAGTGTTCAAAAGATAATAATTAAATATCCCAAAGATGATAATAGAAGTGGAACAAAAACAGTGGTACAAGAAAACAGTTATTTTTTCCATAGAATGGGTAAGAAATACAGAAACAATAGAGGAAAGGGTGATAATGCCTAAATAAAAATTTAAACCACCTGTTCAACAAAATAGTATGGTATACAACATCAAAAGACCTGCCACAAACTAGTGGAAATGTTATAACATGTTTGACA
The DNA here is from genome assembly GCF_000951035.1 of Colobus angolensis palliatus. Lineage (NCBI taxonomy): Eukaryota > Metazoa > Chordata > Mammalia > Primates > Cercopithecidae > Colobus > Colobus angolensis. The sequence continues at coordinate 960,963 of NW_012116400.1, forward strand.
GAGAAAAAGCAAATTTTGCTAATATTAAAATAAAGTACTTATAAATCAGTTAAAATAATTGGACATCAGGGAAATACAAAATATCGTATTTTATGTTATCCAGTTGGCTGAGATTTAAAAGTTTGAAAATACAGGGTAGAGGGGGCAGAGGGCGCTGAAGTCTGATTTTGGGTGCGACTTGAAACCGCTGCTGAAGCCAGCAAGAATTTGAGAACTGTAAATATCAAGCCTTGAAAGGGACCATGGTGCAGCCTGTGAGACATAAGAAACCAGTCAATTACTCACAGTTTGACCACTCTGACAGTGATGATGATTTTGTTTCTGCAACTGTACCTTTAAACAAGAAATCCAGAACAACACCAAAGGACTTAAAACAAGATCAACCAAAACCTAACTTGAGCAATCTCCAGAAAGAAGAAATCCCAATACAAGAGAAAACCCCTAAAAAAAGGATGGCTTTAGATGACAAACTCTACCAGAGAGACTTAGAAGCTGCACTAGCTTTATCAGTGAAGGAACTTCCAACAGTCACCACTAATATGCAGAAGTCTCAAGATAAAAGCATTGAAAAACATGGCAGTAGTAAAATAGAAACAATGAATAAGTCTCCTCATATCTCTAATTGCAGTGTAGCCAGTGATTATTTAGATTTGGATAAGATTACTGTGGAAGATGATGTTGGTAGTGTTCAAAGGAAAAGAAAAGCAGCATCTAAAGCTGCAGTACAGCAGAGGAAGATTCTTCTGGAAGGCAGTGATAGTGATAGTGCTAATGACACTGTACCAGACTTTGCACCTGGTGAAGATTCTGAGGATGATTCTGATTTTTGTGAGAGTGAGGATAATGACGAAGACTTCTCTATGAGAAAAAGTAAAGTTAAAGAAATTAAAAAGAAAGAAGTGAAGATGCCACTAGGAAACCATTACAAATACGCAGTCCTTCAGCTGAAAGCAAGAGACCTAAATGGGTCCCACCAGCGGCGCCTGGAGGTATCAGAAATAGCAGCAGCCCACTGGCGGTAGTGTCTGTGAAGTCTCCAAATCAGAGTCTCCGTCTTGGCTTGTCCAGATTAGCACGAGTTAAACCTTTGCATCCAAATGCCACTAGCAACTGAGTGTGGTACCAGAGGAATGTTTGGTTGAGAGAATCACAGCTTTCCAAGGGTGTTTATATTTGATTTGTGTTTATAGTTGAGGCAGGTATTGTAATACAAAGGAATCCATTACCATGTCCTATAAATGACCTCTAGCCATTTTATGATTATGTTCTCTGTAAAACTCTTCAAGACTTCAGTGAGAAGTTTGTTTATAAGAATTATCTTCTCATGCCTTTCCTTGTGAAGAGCATATTCTGTTTTTCTATCAGTTCGACATAGAGGAAGTCCACATCCCATGCTGTTCTTTTCTAGTTACATGATGTGCCTTTCTAGCTTTGTCTAGTTTATAGCACCTTGACTTTAACTGTTCAGTTTCGTCTGGCAGAGGGAAACATTCTCATTTCTTTCAGAAGACATTTCTGAAATCTTATAAGCTATTTAAACTACATTATCAGTTTTATTGCAAAGATGTTTTGTATTTTAGCCAAATCTTTTTATAGTACAAACTTGGAATTATTTTACACACTAAAATGGTTGCAGTTTTATGGCATGTGTCTCCTGTTTAGATGGTTATTCTCCAGAAAGTAGAATTTAAAGACATTTTATGAAATCTTAATTGTCAAAACCTTTAATAAAATGGAAATATTTTGAAATGCTCTTTTTCTTGATACCACTCATCCACCTGTTCCTGATCGTCTACATTTCATGATAAAATTAGAGCTCTGCAGAGAATGTTAGCCTTTTTGTTGTAAATATAATATTCAAGTAGTCACTTTTTGTTAAGTTCTTTAGAAAGTAGTTGTCAAGTACTTAGTCATCCCTATTATGATATTAGATAATACAGCTTTTCAGGAAGCTTAGATCTGAATTTAGTTTGAAAAACAATTATAATGAATAGTTTATATTTACATTGAGAATTTCTACTAGCTTCTGATCAATTTTTAATAAAAAATTTTCAAATCATGTTAACTGTTAAATGTATACTACTTAACTCAGTTTTTCTTGGTTTATGGAAATATCTATGTTAATGTGAAAATAATAAATTTAGAATTGTGATTAAAGTGAGCATTTGTCTATTGCTGTTGTACACTTTTTGTATCTAATGTATATTTTTATAGTGTCATATACCAGCCCCCTAACCTGCCCCACCTGTCCCCTTTTTAAAAACATATTTTTCAGTTACATAGCATTGAGGTACTCTACTTGGTGTAGATCAACAATAAACATAAGAGCCTACTAAAAAAAAAAAAAAAAGAAAATACAGGGTAGAACATAAATCTTTCCAATAACTTTGGAAGGCAATTTAATATCAAATATCAAAATTTAAAATGCATGTACTCTTAGATCAAGAAATTCACATAAATCTGTACTCTCACACATGTGAGAAATAACATGTTTTAAGGAATAATCATAGCAAAAGACAGCATACAAAATGCAGTCATTAATACACAATGAGACATACCTTCATTTGCTAACATTGAAATTTTTATAGTACCTTGTTAAAGCAGAGCACAGAACAATGTGTAAAGTTTATTCCCATATGTGTAAAAAATCAAGCACATTATATCTAGAACTGCATTATGTAATACAGGAACGAATAACCACATGTGATTATTAAGTGCTTGAAATGTGGCTAGTCTGAACTGAGGTATGCTGTAGCACAAAGAACCCACTGGATTTACAAGGCTTAGTATTAAAGCAATGTAAAATACCTTATTAATAAGTTATTATTTCAATTACAAGTTGCAGTGATGATGTGTTGAATATACTGAGTTAACTAAAGTAATGGAAATTTCACCTGTTTCTTTCAATTTTAAAATACTGCTACTAAAACACTTTAAATTACATACATGGCTTGGATGGCATTTCAGTTTGGACAGTACCAATCTAACAAATACACAGGAAAGTGTCAAATGTAGCTACATCTGAGGAGTGGAATTAGAGATTTAAGATGAGATGAAGCTTCAGTTTTTATTGTCTACTCTTTTAAACGTTGTGATTTTTAAAAATTACACAAATGGACTATCTTTGTAATAAATATATTGTAAAACATATCTCTTAAATAATTGGAAAAAAGAACTAGTTACTGCCTGGGATCACGCTGTTTTCCATGAGTTAGGTGGTCCCTGGTCTGCTAGTCCTTGGATCGTTTGTATGAAGTACCTGTAGCATTTTGAATTGTCATCCTGTATTAGCGTGGCATCTTCAGTAGAGTTTGGAATAGTGGTCATTAGAGTAGACTTGAGAGAGAACTGGTGTTCTGCACTTCCCCCTGCCCTATTCCTTACACTTCCATTTATTCTTGTCCAGATGACTAATGAGAAGAAAAATGAGGAAGATAGAGAAGTGGAAACTGACAATAAAAAGAAAGCCACTTTGGGAAGGTTAACAACCTGAGAACTGTATTTATGATCTCAAAAAATAAATATCTGTATCTGTTCTTAATGCTCCTAAAATCTGAATGTAAGTTTATCTCTGTATATTTATCTATGAAAGGATTAAGAGAATATAGAAAGTATGAAAAACTGTCATCTCTCCAATTCCTTCACAGTCCACATAATAGATCTTCCTGAGATTTGAAAAATGCCACACATCTATCATTTGAAAGTCACATGTAAATATGCTGATACCTTCTAAGTAATCTTTTATTTTTAATTGTAATATTATTTATGAGTTTGCACTTACCAGGAATTTTGTGTTGCTTTAAAAGTGGTGGTATGAAACCCAATACATCAAGAGAAAGACATGTGCTGATGAAATATGGTCCTGCATGTCATCATTCCGATGATGTATATTAGAATAGGTATGGAAGAGTGAAGTTGAAGAATGAGTCTCTGTGCTGTGCATTTTTGTGCATTTTTGAATGATCCCTGCGAACACTGTGACAGTTATTATCCCTCTGCAACGTGAGATAATCATAACGTGTTTGCCTGCAGAGGGAACCAGTTTGCAAGGTATCTAGTCATGCACACCATCGACACTGAGCCATATACACTGTAAAGGACTAAAAGCATGGGAAAAAAATAAAATCGATTGCATTTGAGAAAAATTGAACCAAATCCCATCCTTATGACCTCAGGAACTTCTCATTACCTAGATTTGTTTGACTGGTAAGGACAAGCTGTGTATACAGTCCTGCTCCTTTAGGCAGCTCTGCAGGTACAGATGTGCCCCTTGAATTTAAAATAAAAGTTGAAATTATTTTTAAAAATCAGTAAACCAAGACTTTTTTGTGAATAAGAAAGTTCTTCGGGTGAAGTCAAATTTCTTCTCAGCTCTGAGAATCCTGGTTATGTTTCTGTAATTATTCATATTCATAATTACCTGGTATTTAACTTTCAGTGATGACATTATTAAATCTAAGGTGACAGCTCTTCCCTTGTGACAGTTAATTTACTTTTCAATTTTCCTTCTCCCTTTGGTCCTTTAAATGATTCTTAAAGGCAAACAACCAAGGAAACACTGTCAAGTCCACAAAACATCAGCTATGATTATTTTTCTTGATAAATTTCTTCAAAATAAATGTGCAATTTCAAGTTTCAGTAGAGTTATTTCAAAGTAGTGTCCTTTACTCACAGAATGGTGGTGATTGGATGCTGAATATGTTTTTAGGATTTGCCTAAGAAGGAGTGCTTTAGGATATGTTTGCTGCTAGTTATGCTAAAGGCCATAAATTATGCAGCAAATTTCTTTGGTATCTTCTTTGTCCTGATGGAAAACTCACAAAAGGTTACCTTTTTACATGAAGGTGAACCAAAGAACAAACCTCATGTACTTATTTTCCTACAGATAAATGTTTTCCTCTGGTTCTTTTGCACATACTTAAGAATTAAAACAGAAACAATTATTTTTCATAAATGAAGAAAATATTTTTAAAAGAAATATGTAAAATGAGTAAGAGAACATAATTTATGGGACTTTGGAACTTTCAAATTGGGGAGTTTTATTTTGGAAGTCATTAAGTTCTTATGAAATCCAAGCTGGATATAGTAACCAGTAAGCATGTTCCCTTGATTTTATAAAACGTATAATGTACTTAAACATTACTGATGATTGCTCAGCCACTACCTTTTATACAAACACTATATTCACCATTATGTCCTCCAAAAATGAGGTTTTCTGTTTGCCACAAGGTTATAAATGCTCATGCACTCGGCACCACTCCTTTAATTATCATATTGTTCAATTTTTCTTTATAAGCCACCTATCTCCTATTATACAAAACTTGGTTTAAAAGTGGAAGGAGAATGTTACTTTTGGGGCTTGATACCAGTGTTTTTTTTTTTTTTTAAATTCTGCTTATTAATATAACAGAATATCATTGCTGAAAGGACAAGTAGAGGGCACATCCCTAATATCAAGCATAAGGCAGGCATCTATTTTGCATTATTAACTTTTAGTTCACTGGGCTTCCAGGAAGTTATTTTTTCTGTTCTTTTCCTCCATCTTTTTTGACCATTCCATCTTGTGAAAGAGGCTACTGCCCTGTCCATACTTCTTCAGGTATCATCAGTTCAAAGTGTTCAAGCCAATTTTCAACTATGCACATTTGAACTGCTTCTGGCCGTTCAAGCACACTTGATCTACAAAAAAGAGAATCTCAAAGTACCAAAGAATTAGTGTCTCCTGGGAGCAGGTTCCAACTAAAGACTGATGGCAATTGGTTTCCTTTCTCTTTGGAAGGATCACTTTGAAGCATGCATTGTACATTGGTTTAGAGAGTTCTGCAGTTCTTCAGCTATATATGCAGCAATATAGCTCTAATTGTACCCTTGATTGGCTGTTTTCCCTTTCCTGTCTCTAGTTCTGACTCTCCTACCAGGGTTTCCAGGAACCACCTCCAATATAAAATATTTGTACTCATATCCTTGCCTCAGGGTCTACTGCTGGGGAACCAAATTAAGACACTTCTTATCACTTTTTCTGGGTTATCCTCTGGACATGTTAGAATAGCGCAGGGCTTAGTCCATGGATGACTTTTCTTAATTGAATTGATTTGCTGGGTGATTTAATCTAAACCTAAGATTTCAAATATCCTTCAGAATTATACCAAAATCTCTGTCTTCTTTTCAGAGCATCAAATATCTGATTGATATCTCCACTTGGATGTCTACACGGTATTTCAGGATTACATTTCCTAAACCAAACTCTTGAATTTCTTCCCTAAGTGGCTGGGAACTGAATATGCCACATGGTATTCGGATTTTTATTTTGAGTGCACTGGTCCTAGTTTTGTCATCAAGAGGGATGCAAAACGTGCTTCTGCATCTCCAAAGGCGAGAACTTTAAATAGTTAAAGAAAATATCCATGTGTCTTATTCCTGGATTCTCTGGGATGCAGTTTTAATAAACCTGTTTTGCTCAAATGTTCTCATATAGCAACAGTCCGATTTATCACACTCTGCTTTGTACATATCCCAGTTTTCACTATTCCTTTCAAAACATAGCTAGAATTAAATCTGATATATGCTCTGCCCAAGGTGGGATAATCGCACATTGTCAGACATTCGCCATATTCACAAGTATGTGTGTGCCCTCTTCCTCTGTCTCTTCCTCTTGTTTCTCCCTCTGTCTCTTTTTCTCTCATTCACTCACACATATACACATTTTATCAGGTTGTATGCTTCCCTTGCAAGTCCTTGAATAGAACTTCTTTGTATGTGTCAGCAATGTCACTGTTTTGTTATTTTTAATAAAACTAGACAATCATAACTAGTAAAAATAACACATCTTGACAGATTTTCACAGAGCAGTCTTGTTTTTAAAATGTAATTTAAATATACTTTCTAGCTGCAGAAAAGGGCACTGTGAGAGGATAAAAAAGCAATATAAATCTACATGAAAACAAAGCAGTGGTGTTTATTTTGAGTAGTTTTTGCTTTATGACATTGATCTGGATGGCCTATTGGCCTATTCATCCTTTCTTTAGGGTAATCTACAAGTCTGACTGAGTGTGAAATTTGAAAGAAAACACAGGCTACTTTTTTTTTTTTCTTTTGTCAAATGGAGAAGCTTTATATTCTCTTGTCAACCAGTCCTAGGTTAGCAACAACTGTTCTTTGTACTTAAGAAGATGGATTTGTTTTGGTTTAGGAATTGTCAAGCCTTAACAAGGGAACAGTCCTACCAAGAAAGCAAGAGATGTGACCATAAGGAGGACATGCTCTAAGAACAACTAATCCTTTCTTAAGGAGATCAGCCATTTTCCTGGGTACTGATTAAAACAATAATGATAACATGACGCTCTTGTATGTGCACAACATTTACAGACTTCAAAGTGTCCCTCCCTCCCTCCCTCTCTTCCTCTCTCCCTCCCTTCCTCTCTCCCTCTGTCCCTCCCTCCTTCCCTCCCTCCCT
>NW_012116400.1:968465-982817 GCF_000951035.1 Colobus angolensis palliatus
GCTTGGAGTGCAGTGGTGCGATCACAACTCACCGCAACCTCCAAACTCCTGGGCTCAATTGATCCTCCCACCTCCACCTCCTGAGCAGCTGGGACTGTAGGTGCATGCCACCATGCCCAGCTAGTTTGGCTGTCCTTCCTTCCCCTCCCTGTCTCCCTGCCTTCCTCCCTCCCTTCCCCCTTCCCTTCCTCCCTTCCTTCCTCCTTTCCTTCGTCCCTTCTGGTTAAGTACTTAAGGTGTGCCTAAGAACTGTGCTAGTACTGGATATGCAAAATAAAAGAAAACTTTTTTTCCTGTTAGGAAGAGAAGATCAAAATTATAGAGCCTGCCTTTATTAAATAGTGTAATTTGTTCACCTGTAAGGTGACTTCTGTAAACTCCATGAGAATTCACACTATTTGCACAACAAAGCTTACTTTCTTGACACTTTCCTGCAAGTCAATAGGTATAATAAGCCTGTTTTGCTCAAATGTTCTCATATAGCAACAGATTTATCACACTCTGTCTATAACAGTTTGATGGGCATATTAGATATAATCTAACTATTACTAAATAGTCTTAACAGAAGATGACCTAAAACAATAAATCTCATAAAAATTAAATTTGGAAGCACAGTATAAAAATTAAACTGAAAACACACAATACAGGAGCTTACATCAGTATTCCGAAGATTGAAATGGACATTTCAAACAAAATTAACTTTCTCAATAAAAATTCAGCCAGAAGAAACTCTTTATATCAATGGCTTAACAGAAGAATATTATCCAGTCTAGAGTCTGCCTAGCAATGAGAAATTGGTTAATAAAATTAGCTTTGTAATACAGAGTTTTAATATGATGATATTGACAGAATATAAGTGTTATAAGTTCAAAGGGAGTCTAAAAGTACTAATGATGCCTGAACTTAGAAATCCATGCAATTTACTGAGTCATTCTATGATGTGGGTAGTTTAAAATTGGACTCTCACCATTATTAATTTTTAAACACTGTAGAAGAATGTAATTTTCATGTATATTCGAGGACTTTAACATTGACATGGCAAGAGCTAATATAACTAAATTTCAAAATTAATAAATGAAGCTATATTTAAATGAAGCTTTTGAGATTGAGCTGATTCAGATAAGTTATTTTTATCTCAGGTTGATAGAAAAAATATAGAGGGAAAATATCAATAACAGAAGGCAAAGGTGTAAGTTCTCTACAGTAGTATATACTGAGGTTTGCATTTATTTGGGATTTATGGGTGGCTTAATAAAAAAGTGGCCATTGTTTTCAAGTTTTAAGACCAATGAAATCTTTGAGTCTGAGACTCTTTGTGTGTGTGTGTGTGTGTGTGTGTGTGTGTGTGAACATTTGTAGTCTCTGAGGAAAAATAGGACTTAGCAGAATCAGCATCATTTTAAGGATATCAGCCAAGCATTAGTGTCCAGATTTATTTTCCTCATCTAATGATGTGAGAATATAAATGGGTTTTAATATCCTATTTCAGTGCTAACCTATTGCATTACCTGTTTCTGTGGGAGATGTTTATTTGATATATGATCAGTGTCTCTAAGAACTTGGTTTATTAATTACTCGACACTGAAAATGTAGAAATAATTGAAATGTGATGTGCTTCTGTGTTTTTTTTGTAGGCAATCCCTATTGAATCAGGCTTTCTGATGTCTTAAACTTGAAATAAATGGGAAGGGATTTGGCCCATTCATTATGTCTTTCTGTTTATAGAGGTTGTTTTCAAAACTGTCAGACTATTTGCATTTGTAGAGAGAAACATTGTTTAAAGTATCTCATATAATTCAGCAAATCGTTTCTTTTTTTGGACACAGTCTTGCTCTGTCACTAGACTGGAGTGCAGTGGCGTGATCTTCACTCATTGCAACCTCCGCTTCCTGTGTTCAAGCGATTCCCCTGCCTCAGCCCCCCAAGTAGCTGAGACTACAGGTGTGCACCACCATGCCTGGCTAATTTTTATGTATTTTAGTGGAGACGGGGTTTCACCATGTTGGCCAGATGGTCTCGATCTCCTGACGTCGTGATCTGCCTGCCTTGGCCTCCCAAAGTGCTGGCATTACAGGCATGAGCCACTGTGCCTGCCTTCAGCAAATATTTTCTAAGTCCCCAGTCTGTGTCATTTCTCATAGTAGCTATTCAGTATTGTGTAAACAAAAACTGTGAGTTCCTGATTTTAAGAATTCCATTGACTTAAACTGGAAATTTGGAAATAGTGAAAAAATACGAATATGTATTTAAAAGCTTGCTACCAGAATCAAAATGTAGGAAATATTCTACTGAAGTGAACATGTCTAATCAGAAAATTGGTTTATGAAATACAGCCTCCTTCTGGGTATGGGCAGTCTGATGCAGTTTTTAGAGCCCAGACGCTGAAGTGTGACATCTTGGGCTTAAATCCCTGATCTACATTCTCTAATTCTGTGGCATTTGCCAAGTGCATAGAGGTTGGACCTCAACATTGGGTAGTTACATGAATTAAATAGTTGAATTTGTTTGAAGTACTTAGAGTAGTGTCCACTAAGTGTTAGTGACTGATTACCTTTGTTACATCCCATTCTGTGATGTTGCCATTACAAATGGCTTGGTCATCTTTATCCACCCTACCGTTGCAAAATATATCGAACTGCCATCTCTAGCAGATAATATATGATACCAAGTTTTGCTTTTCTGGGTGCTGAGATAAAGAGACCTGATCTAAGAGCTTTTAAAGATACTGTTGGCATTTATTTTCATACATTTTTGAATGCAAAAGTAATATTTATTATTGAAAATAAACAATACAGAAATGTCCCAGGGCAGAGTTTTCTTTGTGAATGTAATATAGCTGCATATGCACATGCTATTACTATACTGATCAGTATTTTGCTTTTCTTACAAAATGGCTTTATTGAGGTATAATTTGTATACCATGAAATTCACAAAGTAAATTCAATAATTTTTAGTAAATTGACAGAGTCAGCTGTTTCACCATTACTACAATCCAGTTTTAGAGCATTCTTATCACCTCAGAGAGGTCCCTCATGGCCATTTGCAGGCAAACCCTGTTTCCATCCCAGGCCCAAGCAACCATTGACCTGTTTCTGTCTCTCAAGATTGGCTTTTTCTGTACGTTTCATATACATAGAATCATACAATGTGTGGTTTTTCATAGCTATCTTTTAAAACTTAGCCTCATGTATTTGAAATTTAAACATGTAGTGTGTATCAATAATTTGCTTTTATAACTTAGCATGTCATTGTCATCTTCCCATGCTGGTATATAGAGATTTATCTCATTTTTCTTAGGGACTAAAGGTTATTTTATTTTATGACTATATCATAATTTTAAAGAATTTCTTAATGGAATATATTAAAAAATACGTAGTTTTTTCCAGTAACATAGCCATTTGTTACTGCCATCAAATACTACATATATAATTGTATTACTATGCTCTTTTAAAACTAATTTCAACTTTTATTTAGATTCGGGAGGCACATGTGCAGTGTTATGTGGGTTTATTGTATGATGCTAAGATTTGGGATATGAATGATCCTCTTACTCAGGTAGTGGGCAGAATAGCCAACAGTTGCTTTTCAACCGTTGCCCTTCTCCCCTGTAATAGTTCCTTTTGTCTATTGTTACCATCTTTATCTCTATGAGTACTCAATGTTTAGTTCCCACTTATAAGTGAGAATATGTGGTATTTGGTTTTCTAAGCATTAATTTGCTTAGGATAATGGCCTCCAACTATATCTGTCCTGCTGCGAAGGACATGATTTCATTCTTTTTTATGACTGCATAGTACTCTATGGTATATATGTACCACATTTACTTTATCCAAATCATTTATTATCAGGCACCTAGGTTGATTCCATGTCTTTGCTATTGTGAATAGTGCTGCGAGGAACATATGCATGAACGTGTCTTTTTGGCAATACGATATATTTTCTTCTGGATATGTACCCAGTCACTGGGTCAAATGGTAGTTCTGTTATAGGTTCCTTGAGAAATCTTCAAACTGTTTTGTACAGTGGCTGAACTAATTTACTTTACTACCCAACAGTGTATGAGTTCCCTTTTCTCCACAGCCTCACCAACATCTGTTGTTTTTTGATTTTTTAATAGTAGCCATTCTGACTCGTGTGATATAGTATGTCATTGTGGTTTTGATTTGTATTTCTCTGATTATTAGTGATGTTGAGCATTTTTTTCATTTTGTTGGCTGGTTGTATATCTTCTTTTGATAATTTTCTGTTCATGTTTTTTGCCCACTTTTAAATGGGTTCATAAATGGTGCTAGGATAGCTGGCTAACTATATGCAGAAAAATGGAACTGAACACTTACCTTTCTCTATATAAAAAATTAACGCAAGATGGATGAAAGATTTAAATGTAAGATCTCAAACTATACGATTCCTAGAAGAAAACCTTGGAAACACCAGACATCAGGCTCGGGAAAGATTTTATGACTAAGTCCTCAAAAGCAATTGCGACAAAAACAAAAATTGACGAGTAGGACCTAATTAAATGCAAAAGCTTCTGTGCAGCTAAAGAAACTATCATTAGAGTAAACAGAGAAGCCACAGAATGGAAAAAATATTTGCAAGCTATGCGTCTGACAAAGGTCTAATATCCAGAATCTATAAAGTACTTCATTTAACAAGCTTAATGAAACATTAAGTTGTTTTGTTTTCATTTTTTATTGGGCATAATTCTACATAAACATTCTTGTGTAGATATCTTGGTGAACTTTCATTAGTACTCCCAAGGATAAATTCCTTTAAGGAGAATTTCTGGGTCAAGAGGTATAATATATTTTAAATTTTGATGGACATTCCAAATTGCTTTACAAAAGATTGTACCAATTTATGCTCTCATAAATAATATGAGGACCTGTTCCTCATTGTTTTCACATATACTGTTATTATTTTCAAATCTTTGCTAATATGATAGGTAAAAGATGATAGCTTTGAATTTTAATTTACATTCCTTTGGTTGTTTAGTGAAGCTAGGTATTTTTTCATATTTGAATTGGCCAAATGCTTTTATGTTTTGGTGGATTACCTACTTATGTTTTTAAACCATATTTTCTTTTTTATGTTTTCCTTATTGATGTGTAGGAAGTTTTATATATTGAAACCCATTTTTTCTACCATTTATGTTGTTTTTCTACTGACTTTTTCTGTCATACATTGTGTTTTTTAAGCTTTGGAGTTTTGTTTTACTTTTTCAATGCTGTTAAACTGTTAATCATTTCTATTACAATTTCTGGTATTGATGACATGTGTTGCTTTTTCCCAGCCTAATGGTTTATCATCTTATTTATATTTTATTTTATTATTTTTGCATTTAAATATATAATTTGTATGGTTGAAAGCTTTTCAATTGCTTTTTTCTTCTTCAATTTTCTTATTCTGGGTGAAATAATCTGTTTTTCTTTTTTTTCCTTTTTCTCTCTAGTTGTTTGGAAGTTTTATATCTTTTTCTATCCTTCTACATTTATTTTGAAAAACCATTTTAACACATAGACAATTTTACAGTTTCTACACAATTCTCTCCAAAGAATATGAAACCTTTAGCTTTGTTTTACTTCATTTCCCCCTGCTTTTTTCTTACACAACCTAACCCTATTCTTAAATTTCAGGTTTTGCTTAAATAATTTGGAATTTTAGTTTATTAGTTTTCTTACCACTATTTTCTGATTGTTGTATCTCTCCTATTCTGGACATTCATTTCTTTTTTTCTGGTTTATTTGTATTTTGGCAGGAGGTGTTCCCTGAGTATTTTTCTCTTGGAAATTGATTCTTAAATTGTTTCTGAGTACTTGATGATCCAAAATGTCATTTGTATACTTTTGTATGGAGATACACAGTCTAAAGTCCTTGAGGTGAAAACCTCTTCCTCCGAAGGAAGACAAGGATTGCAAGACAGGTCTGTAGTGAGGGAATGTAGGGGAAGAGAGATGGTAGCAGGTGGCAGAGACAGAAATGGACAATCATGTTTGGTATGGAGGCTCTTACAAGAGAGTTTGGAGTATTTTTTTTGTGTTCTCTTTGGCACTAGGAAGCCACTTACAGCAAGTAGTATCAGTGCTACCATATTACCTTGGATTCCTTGATTATTTTGTGCTCTTTCACTCCAAACAGCCAGCACCAGTGTCTATGGTTAAGGACTCTTCATCTCCTGAGCCTGCTTTGGTTTTCTATAAATCAGGAAGGGTCTTGGAATGTTTGTTTCCCTGAAACAATCCTTAACCAATGGCTGACAGTGCAGGGGCATGAATACCCCGGCTGTCATGTCCCTAATGGGAGTGATTCTGAGGGACAACCAACACTGTCTCCAACTTCCTTGTGGAACTGAGCTAAAATTCCCATTCGTGGGGCTTACTTGATAATATATCCCTGTTTGGTTTCATTTTCTTTTCTGGTCAACTTTCCCACTCTCCCCAGATTTTCCTGAGAATACTTTCAAATAAATCAATTTCACATTAATTCTCATCACATAGTCTCAGGAACATAACTCAACATCTGCTGGAAGGATCGATCTCTCTCTTTTCTCTTTTCTTTCCTACAGTGGCTCTCTTCAGTAGCACTGTGTAAGATAACAACATTTACCTCATCTCGGACAAACTAAAAATTTCCTGCTGTAGTAATTCCCCATAACCAAAAATTCTATCTTCACCGAAGACTAGAAATGCTGCCCTCATCCCTCGTTAACTGAGTTTTCTCAGAGCGGATATTTTACCATTGGGGTATACATCTCAACAGAATTGACAGATACCAGGTTGTAGTGTCACTCTTCTACACATTGTGTGTGCCCCATGGTATAAGGGTTCCACAGAAGACATGCTTAGGAGTTTAATGAGAAAGCTCTTCTAGTACATGAATACAGGCCGTTTCTCCTGCTGTTTTCCCATTCAGGCAAGGGAGCTGCGTCTCCAAGGCTTTCAAACCTCAAAAACCATAACTTTGACTATTTTGTTGATTCTAGTTACTTGAACCAGACTTCTTCCTTCATAGTGGACTACCTTCAAGGTTTCAAATTCCCTCTTGGAACCTAGTCTCTATTCATCCTTCCCTTGCCTCCAGTTGCTTGACTTACCTATATTTGACTAGCTCCTGTCTTTGGACATTAAAAAGTATATCCATATGGCTAATAAATATTTGGGAAGGTTCCTAAATGTGTTAGTCACCATGACACAAATCCACAATGAAATATCACCACATACCCAGAAAAATCTCAAAAGTTAAAAAAAATACACGAATTTTACATTTTGCTTAAATCCTCTTCACTTCCACAACAAGTGTTGGTGAGGTTTTAGAGTAACTAGAACTCTCATAAACTTCTGGCAGGAGTAAAAATTGATACAGCCACTTGGAAAAACTGTTTAGTATTTTCTACTAAAGCTGAACATACACTCAATCTATGACCCTCCAAATTCAACTCTCATAGACCCAATAGAAATGCATGCAGCTGTGTACCAAGAACCATGTACTATATTTTTTTGTCGTAGCCTTATCTGTGATAGCTTAAGATTGCAAACAACCCATGTGTCCATCAGCAGTATATTAAATAAACAATTTTTAACACTCATATCATGAATTACTACATTGCAATAAGTGAATGTCTGCACACAACATGAAAGAGTGTCACAAGCACGATAATAAGCAAAACAGCCCAGGTATCAAAGAATACATAATGTGTAGTTTGGTTTGCATAAAGTCTTAAAGGTACACAACACATTTATAGTGTTGCAGAAAAGGGTAATTGTTACTTTTGGTAACAAGAGAGGAGGTGTTGACTGAGCAATGGTATGAAGGATTCATCTGCTGGGTGGCTAGCAAAATTTTATTTCATTACCTGGTTGTGAGTTTATAGATCTTTGTTTTCTAAAAATTATTGAGTTGTGCACACATGTTGCACCTTGTGTATGTGTATATTACATGTGTGTATTACATTCCATTGTGATTTTAAGATAAAAGGAGAGAGAGACACCATCCTGGCAGCTGGAGGATGGGGACAAAAAGAAGGTAGTTAAGAAAATTAGTTTGGAAGTTATTATAGTAATTACGGTAATCTTGACAAAGAGCACTCATTAAGGATGTGTTGTGTGCTCTACACAGCAGCCCCATAAGGGAGCATTTATCTCCATTTTATAACTGAGAAAACTAAGATACAGACTTATTAAGGACAGTGCTCAAGGTCAAACAGGTATTTAGTGGTAAAACTGGAATTTGAAACTAAGCCAGTCAGTTGGACCCTAGAACATGTACACTTACACATCAGATTATAAACTCATGGGATACTGGTATTTGGAAAAGATAATTTTGGTATTGATGAGATGAATTGGTGAGAAGTGGTTAGATTAAGAATATGTTTTGCATTTGCTGCTGAATCTGCTATTTGGTGTTAGGGAGCAATAGGAATTACAGATAATGTCTATATTCTTTTGTTAGCAATTAAGTGGATGATGTTGCTGACTTGTGACAAAATGAATGTATTACAAGGGTATTAAGGGTAAAAAAAATTAAGAGTTCTAGTTGGACCTTGCAAGTTTGAGATGTATATTAGACATCCAAGTACGTAGGTCAAATAGTCAACTGGATCTATAGGTCTTTAGAATCTATAGATCTGGAGGGAGAGCAGGCTGGAAATATAAATTCAGGAGTTATCAAATTATGGATGAATTTTAGGCCATAGGAGATGATGAAATTATGTAGAGAGAGGCTGAAAAGAAAAAGGAAGATAAAGGCAGGACTGAATCCTAAATTTAGGGGAAAGAAAAAGACTAGGATCCAGCAAATTTGTGAAAGAGAAGAAATCAGAAGAAAATTTCCCAGAATTGAAAAGGAACAGAAATGTCCAGACTGAAATACAAATTTTCAGACAGTACTAACCATAATGACTCTGTTAAAGGGACATCTAAACCATTTTAATGAAATTTCAAAACACAATAGATGAGAAGAACGTCCCCAAAAATGGACCATGGAGAAGTTTAAACAAAAATTGCCTACAAAGTAGTGAAATTAGACTTCTAACCAACAGCACTCCATACTCACAGAAAATAGCCAATACAGCAAATATGATGGTAGAATGAAAACATTTTCAGACTTATCAAAATGCCTAGGTACCTCTTCATAGAAAGTTCCTTTAGGATATACTCCAGAAAAATAGCAAATAAAGAATAAAGATATAGGATGCAGGAAATAGAAGATCCAAACTAGAGAGCAGTGAGGGAAAGTGAGTATTACCCTAGAAAGCAACTAATCCACATATGGAAAGAGAATTAAGACTCCAAAAGGAAGATCTTTGAAAGAGAAAGAAAGGGAAAACAAAAGGACACATAATATTATTGTGAATCTAGAAATATTTGAGAATATGCTAAAGGAAATTGGTAAACTGTAAAGAAAAAAAATATCCAGTTGAACTAATTCTGAGTCCATTCTACTTTAGGTGGAGAACATACCACTGGAAGAAGAAATGGAGCCATAGCTTATTAGCTAACTCGTTATTAACATGGCATAGTAAATCAATTTAGAATCAGCTGATAGATGAACCATGGAAGACTGTGCTAAGATTATAGAACAAATTATAAATAGTATCAACCGGCCATTATTAGAAGTGTGGATAGAGATGAGAGATGGAAGGAGGAAGAAAGAGAAGGAAAGAATGGGGACTTTAGTGTCCTGCTGACTTAAAAAGAATAAAACCAAGATATACTTTCTATAATTTATAGACCAAGAAATGAAATTTTAACTAGTGATGTTGTTATTGCAGAGGTGTTGAGAGGGAAAGCTAGAGTGATAAAGCTATATATAGAGAGAAAGGTTTGAGGAAGTGGGGAGTGGTGTGAGTGAAATCCTCTCATAGCAGGAGGCCAACAGATAAATAGTGGAATAAATGTGCTAATTAAGTATTTGAAGGCCATGCTCAGGAAAACAAAAAGCAAGCAGTTAAAAGTGTGCCTCTGGGGATTAAGACTCTGTGGGTGGGGAGGCATGGAAAAAAGAATTATTGATTTTCTCTATAAGCCCTTCTGTTCTTTTTGCTTCCTAAACAATATTCACTTTTCTTTATGAAGCAAAGAAAATTAAATGAAAAATTAAATTATAAATAGGAAATTGTTATAAAATGAGGACATTGACTATGAAAATACTGACAAAAAGTTAAAGAACCCACACAGGAAACCTGGAGTTTGTGTTTAAAAATACCACAATTGGAAGCCTAGACATAGAACCGTCTAGGATTTGAACTGAAATCCTATAGGACTAATTTGCAAAAGGCAATTTTGAGAAAAAAAAAATCTGAAAATGAAATGAGAAGGATAGAAACATTGCAAAGTTGCAGATAAGAAATCAGGCATATTGGCACACCCCTCCCCAACCCATTTTCACTGCTAAAGTTTACAAAACCTGTTATAATGACTTCAGAACCAATATTAAAAAAATAATTAAAACATGAAAGGCAAGAAAACACCTAAGGATTAATTGAACTAACTGAAGATTATGGATAAAAAAGAGATAATACATAGTAGGCAAAGTGTTACTTAGGTCTTTATTGAAGAAGCAATTAAAGAGATTCTCAGTCTTTTAATTGTTTTTTGAAGTAATTAGATGGAAAGAAATGGATCAAATAATGGCAAATAAAGGAGAATTCAGAAAAAAAAGATGAAATTATTTGGCACAAGCACCACCAGTCTCTTCTCCTGTACCCATGTGAAGATGATCTCAGAAAGTTCCTCTATAGTTTTCCAAGATAGCAGCGGGGATTGCTCTGTGATATGAAGCCTATGATATAAGCAAACCCAACTGAAAACACAAGATAAATAAATCACTTAGCTCCTGTTAAATTTCTTCAAGAATTAAACCAAAATGTAGCAGGTTTAAGAGAGAGAGCACTTCATTGCATTCTGCAGCACAAATAAATATCTTCTAAAAGAGGCAAGAAGAACTCAGAATAGCGGAGCCAAAGATACTTTAGCCAAGGAAGTTATTCAGTGACCTAGTTTCATCTGAGTTTACAAGACCACGATCTGTGGCTTAGTTCAAGTCAAACTTGAGATAGAGAAAGACATTAGTAACACATTACACAGAATTACAGAATTGAGGTTAAATGTTAAGTGACGTGTCCTAGATGAGAAATAAAATTAATAGAAAATCTAACTCAATCTTAGGTGCCTGGTGTCCTACTCTAATCCCCTTACACTAAATAACATTAATGCCACAACATGTCAAATGCATTCAAGATCCTAACACTAGAGGCTTTACTTTTAAGAAGCCAGTTGTGATAACTGGAAAATGACTGTACTGGGCACTGTTACTTTTACATACATCTTGACCCCTAAAGAGCTGGTGTCTTTTATAGTTTTCCTTCAGATGGTAGATACTACAGAATTAAAAGGTGTGTCAGAGACTGGTAGGTATCCACTAGTGAACCTATGTCCTGAATTATCCAGAAAAGTCATATTTCATGTCAGTTGTCACAGCACAATTAGTGTTGGCATCATGTTTCTTTCTTAATAGTGTCCTATGTTGGAAGATAATTCCTGCATTTTTGTACGTACTATGAGTGAGGCAGTATAAATGTCCATTGTTCTGGACTATCTTTTCAAGAATATTTATATAGTGAACAACCTTGGAAAACAGAGTTAGTTTTTCTCCAGAGCAAAAGGCAGTCATATACTACTGTTACAAAAGATTTGGATCCCCAAATTAAAAGTTCCTTTCCTGTAATGCCACCAACTGTGTGCATAGGCATCTATCTCCATTGTGCCTGTGGGACTTGGGGGCAAAGTAAACTGATGTAAATATGATGATACTCATGCTGCTTGCAGAGCAATGAGTAATAAACCCCCATTCTTCACATTACACATACCTAGTATTGCCACACAATTTAAGTATACAAGCACACAAGTTCAGAGCACTAGGAGTATGGGGAAATCTCTGCAATGAGTAAAAGTAAATGTATAATACCTGGTATCAATTATCCAGCTCCAGATGAAGACATGCACATAGAGATATAATTTGAGCCACACAAGGTAACAAGGTAAGACTGAGAAATTGCAAGGGTGAAATGTACTCAGGGGAGGATGAATGATTTACACTAAAGTGATGTGTTCGGCAGCTTCTTTCAGTTCTCATTGTTATGTCCTAGAAGTCCAATTCACTGCCTTACTGAAATGGCTTCATTAAGCAAGTAAAATTTGAAGAGGGATCTCAGAGAATTGAAATATTTTCCATGGCAAATGTGCAAGGGAAAACTGGCTAACAACTGACTTCATAAATCAAGCAGTATCTGTATGTAATACATTTCACAAAATGCTTTTGGGTATAGTTGAGATACAATGATTTCAAGGCGATGTTTGTTACCTAAAAGAACATGGAATTTTGTTAGTCTTCAATACCAACATTAAAAACACCAATACAATTTTGTAGCAGGGAAGGAAGTAGTTAGGCAGTTTCATGGAGAATATGGGACTTGAGGTATGCCTTGAAAAATAGAATGTTGGGAAGTGGAAATCTTGTTAATAGTTGAATATGACCAAATTGTTCCTCATTTCATGGAAGGGTTTTAATAACAAGTGTTTTAATATTATTGTTGTCTCCTTGGAATCTTTAGATCAGTGCAAAGTTTCTCTTAGGGCATGAAGCTTCCTGAAGATGAAATAGAAACTTTGATAGGGAGTACTGGATTTGAGACAGATAGTATTAAAAATTCTTAGGTGCCATATATAATACTGAAAAGGGAAAGATTCCTTTGGGTGGAGATTCCTTAGACATGTTTTTTTTTTTTTTTTTTTTTTGGAGCAAATGGGGCAGTTAGACAAGGTTTTAAAGGAATTGAGAATAAATGTGGCTCAAATAAACTCTCGGGCTAAGCTCTATGATATGGTTTGTCACCACCCAAATCTCATCTTGAATTGTGGTTCCCTTAATCTCCGCATGTCATGGGAGGGCCTGTGGGAGGTAATTGAATCATAGAGGCAATTACCCTTATGCTGTTCTTGCGATAGTGAGTGAGTTCTTCAGTGATCTGATGGTCTTATAAGGGGTTTTTCCTTCTTTTACTTGTTCTTCTCCGTCCTGCCTCCATGTGAAGAAATATGTGTTTGCTTGCCCTTTCGCCATGATTGTAAGTTTCCTGAGGCCTCCCCAGCCATGTGGAACAGTGAGTCAATTAAATCTCTTACCTTTATAAAGTACTCAGTCTCAGGCAGTTCTTTATTGCAGCATGAGAACAGACTAATACACTCTATCTTTGCTACTATTCATGTTTTTCGAAAGATGTAGTAAAATACACCTAACATAAAATTTACCATCTTAACCACTCTTAAGAATACAGTTCAGTAGTATTATGTTCACAGTGTTGCTCAGCCAATATTCAAAACTTTGCTGCCTTGCAAATGTTACTGTATATCCTAAAACACAACTCTCTATTTTCCCCTCCTGTAAGCCCCTGGCAACCACTTGAGAACTTTCTGTTTCTATGAATCTGACTATTCCAGATACCCCATATAAGTGAATAATGCAGTATTTGTGTTTTTGTGAGTGGCTTATTTCACATATTATCAAGGTGCATCCATGTAGCATGTGTCATAATTTCCTTCATTTTTAAGGCTCAATAATATTCCACTGTATACATACATACCACAATTTGCTTATTCATCCATCGATGGACAGGAGAGTTGCTTTTAACTCTGGATATTGTGAATAATGCTGCCATGTACATGGGTGTACAAATATCTTTCTGGGACTTGACTTTCAATTATTTTAAATATATATCCATAAGTAGAATTGCTAGATCATATGGTAATTATAGGTTTAATTTTTATAGATACTGCCATACTGTTTTTTATAGCAACTGTACCATTTTTGTTTCCAACAACAGTTTATAAGGATTTCAGTTTCTCCATATCCTTACTAATACTTGTTATTTTCTGATTTTTTTTATAGTAGCCATTGTAATGAGTGTAAAGTGATATATCATTGCATTACTCTAATGATTAGTGATGTTGAGCATCTTTTCATATGCTTGCTGGCTATTCGTGTATCTTTTTCAGATAAATATCTATGAGAATCCTTTGTTCATTTTTTAATCAGTTTTTTTTTTGTTATTTTGTTGTTGAGTTGTAGGAGTTCTTCATGTGTTCTGGACATTGACCTCTTCTCTTATATATTATTTGTAAATATTGTTTTCTTTCCACAGGTTGCCATTTGACTCTTGATTATGTCCTTTGATGCACAGAAGTTTTTGATTTTGATGTAGTATAGTTTATTACTACTTTTACTTTTTTTATTATTATTATACTTTAAGTTCTAGGGTACATGTGCATAACGTGCAGGTTTGTTACATATGTATAC
>NW_012116400.1:983235-983508 GCF_000951035.1 Colobus angolensis palliatus
AACTCGTCAGCACCCATCTCGTCATTTACATCAGGTATCACTCCCAATGAAGTACCTCCCCCTCTCCCCTCCCCGTAATAGGCCCTGGTGTGTGTGATGTCTCCCTTCCTGAGTCCAAGTGATCTCATTGTTCAGTTCCCACCTATGAGTGAGAACATATGGTGTTTGGCTTACTGTTGTTGTGATAGTTTGCTGAGAATGATGGTTTCCAGCTGCATCCATGTCCTTACAAAGGACACAAACTCATCCTTTTTTATGGCTGCATAGTATTCC
>NW_012116400.1:984434-994146 GCF_000951035.1 Colobus angolensis palliatus
GTATAAGGAGTAAGGAAAGGATCCAGTTTCAGCTTTCTACTTATGGCTTGCCAATTTTCCCAGCACCATTTATTAAATAGGGAATCCTTTCCCCATTTCTTGTTTTTGTCAGGTTTGTCAAAGATCAGATGGCTGTAGATTTGTGGTATTATTTCGGAGGACTCTATTTTATTTCATTGGTCTATATCTCTGTTTTTGTACCAGTACCATGCTGTTTTGGTTACTGTACCCTTGTAGTATAGTTTGAAGTCAGGTAGCATGATGCCTCCAACTTTGTTCTTTTGACTTAGATTGTCTTGCAATGCAGGCTCTTTTTTGGTTCCATATGAACTTTAAAGCAGTTTTTTTCCAATTCTGTGAAGAGTACTTTTACTTTTGATACCTTTTGCTTTTGATTTCATAGCCAAGAAATCATTGCCAAATCCATTGTAATGAAATATTTGCCCTATGATTTGAGTTTTTTAATTTTAGGTCTTGTTTAGATCTTTGATTCATTTTGAGTTTTTCTTTTAATACTGTATGAGGTAAGGATTCAACTTCATTCTTTCAGAGGTGGATATCTGATTTTCACAACACCATTTGTTGAAGAAACTCTCCTTTCCTCATTGAATGGTCTTGGTACCCTTTCCAAAAGTCATTTGACCATATTTCTGACCTCTTCATTCTATTCCATTGTTCTACATATCTGTCTTCAGAGCAGTACTACACTATTTTTATTACTGTAGCTTTGTAATAAGTTTTAAAATCAAAGTGTGAGACATACAATTTTTTTTTTAAAGATTACTGTGGTTCTTTGGGGTCCCTTGAGATGCCATACGAATTTTAGAATGGGTTTTTCTATTTCTGCAAAAAGCACCACTGGGATATCTACAGGGATTGCATAAAATCTGTAGGTCACTTCAGGTAGCATTGATATCTTAACAATGTTACATCTTCCAATCCATGAACAAAGAATGGCATTCCATTTGCTTGTATCTTCAATTTATTTTAACAACATTTTATAATTTTCAGTGTCTTCTTGGCTTACTCCTAAGTACTTTACTTTTTTGATGCTATTATAAATGAAGTTGTTTTTCATATTTTATTTTCAGATTGTTTATTGCTGGTGTAAATAAACACAATTGATTTTTGCCGGTTGATTTTCTTTTCTTTTCTGAAACTTTGCTGAATTTACTGATTACTTTTATGTGTGTATGTAATCCTTTTGGTTTGTTTGTTTTTTGAGACCGAGTTTTGCTCTTGTTGCCCAGGCTTGAGTGCAATGGCACGATCTTGGCTCACTGCAACCTCTGCTTCCCGGGTTCAAGCGATTCTCCTGCCTCAGCTTCCTGAGTAGTTGAGATTACAGCCATGCGCTACCATGCCCGGCTAATTTTTTGTGTTTTTAGTAGAGATGGGTTTCTCCATGTTGGTCAGGCTGGTCTCGAACTCTCAACCTCAGGTGACCCACCTGCCTTGGCGTCCCAAAGTGCTGGGATCAGCCACCGCACCCGGCCCCATGCGTGTGTAATCTTTAGAGTTCTGTATGTATTAGATTATGTTGTCTGCAACCAGAGATAATTTTACATATTTCTTTCCAATTTTGAATGTCATATCTTTTACTTGCCTAATTGTTCTGGCTGGGGCTGTAGTACTACATGAATAGAAGTAGAAAAAGCAGATTTTCTGGATCATTCTTTATCTTTCCTGATCTTAGAGAAAAAGTTTTCAGCCTTTCACCATTGAGTATGGTGTTTCCCCATTGAGGCTATTACTCACTTTTCCACTTGGCCTTATTTATAAGACAGCCTATTCTGAAGTAGAATAGTCTTATCTCTTGAGACAGTTAAGAGTAATATTGTGATTTACTAAGTAAAATTTTATATTATTTTCTTCAATTTAGTCTGCTAAATAGTTAAAAAAAAAAAGGCCCAGAAGGCAGCCATGACTGTGTGTTAGTTAATGACATTGATGGCAATGGGAAGTGGACAGAGTTCCCTGACTCTTGGGACAGTACTGCTTCAATGATGATAAAGTCCTTCATTTCTAAGAATTTGTTGCAATTGTCAATTGAACTTTGTTGTAAGCAACTCTTATATTCACCTCTCCCCCTCACTTCTTGCAATGAATTCTTTCTTCTTTTAATCCAAATACGTTGGTGCCCAGTGCCTACTGTTCCTGTCTCCTCTTTAAAGCTTTTTCTGACTCAGAATTCAAATAGGCATATTTTCTAGTGCTGAAAGTGTGCTGTATCACAAAGGTTCTCAACAGTACAGCAATATTGCCTATAGTCTCTACAAGTAGATCTCTCGTGTTGATAATTTTGCCCCTTTTTTTCAAACGGATGAAATGTGATGAATGAAATACAACATTGACTTATTGGCAGTCTTCTGAAGTCAGAACATTGGGCAACATATCTAAATCAGAACTTTATTTACACCCAGTGGATTGGAAATCTGAGATAATTTCAAGAAAACCAAGTAGACTTATTTTGAGTTTTATTATCTAGGCATTTGTGTATGCACATGTAAGTTCATCGTAGAATGTGGTAACTGAGGAACAATATACCTAGATAATCTGAAATAGTATATACATACTCCATTCCATTCTTGAGTATTTTCTTTATCTCATATATATTTAGGAATACATATAAATATATAGGAATATGTATTTCTGTATTTAGAAATGTGCATTTATATATGTATACAATATGTCTATATATGGGCTTATTAAATATTTGGCTTTTGTAAAAATTATAGCTGTTTCATTGAATATGTTGTCCAAGTGAACACTGCTTTTCTTCTCAAACTTCAGCATTCAAGGAAATGTCACTTTTCTTTTTACAGAAAAATACCCCTCTTCTCCCTGCCCACCTCCCCAGAATAGGTAGTTATGGATATTATGCATTACTTAAGGCAAGCCAGAATGTTAGGAGAAGTACATCAGCAAAATAATCTTCAATAAAAATAATAATTTGAAAGAAAAACATGCCATTTTCCTGCCCTAGGCTGCTTTTGATAAGGAAATAAATGACAATGATAACAAATGACATTTATTTGGCACCCACTGCATAGTCAGCATCAGGGATCTCTGCCACAGGCTGGTTTGTGTTAAAGAAGAGTTGTTCTGCTGAATATGGACTTATATAAATGTCAGAGGAAACTCCTAAACAGCTACTGCTGACAACTGAAATCATCTTCAGGCTACTATTTCAGAATTTTCTTCTGCTCGAGATGAAAAAAATGGTAGTGAGGAATATTTCTCTTTGATAGTTTTCAAATTTATTATGAGTTGAAAACCATAAAACAAGGAGCTCTCTGATGTTCCCTACTGGAGGGACAGAGCTGGAAGATGGAGGAGATTTATTGGCTAACTTGGTCATATTTTGAGAGACTTGAAGGGATGTGGATTTCCGAGAGGCCCAGGTTTCTTTGCCCCAAACATACCCTCTGTGTTTTATATTTGGTAGTAAAATATGTGAGCAGCATTCTGTGGAAGACACACAATTTCCTGTCCATCTGTGCTGTGCTACCAATCATCAGCCACAAGCTCAGGGTGTGTCACCCTCAAAGATAAATCGTTCTTCATTTGAGAAAGGCTGTTGCAGCAATGTGGCATGTGATTATTTGAATAAGAACAGAGTGATAAAATTGTAATTGGAAAAAAGGGCTAGGGAAGCACGTTTATAGACTCTAGAGGTAGAGAACAGAAGAGAACTCTCTGGGATTCCCAAATAATTTTAACCAGCAGACCAATTTAATGTATTGAGTCATCTGAATTGCCTATGAATCACCCAGCCCTCTTTATTTTACAGGCACTCCTTCTTTCTGTTAGTGACACTGTGTGTATTCTGACATTATATGGCTTAAGTTTCTGCCACTTCCGAAAGGGAAAGAAGGTGTTGCACTCCGCCAACACGTTGGAGAGAGCTGGCCCTCAGGAGCTGTAAGTGCACTGATGTGGGAACATTTCCTCTCAGTGTTGGCTGAGAGTCAGGTCTGAGTGCTCCACATATTCTAAAAGGAGACACTAGAGCACCCTAATGTGGGACTAGTCACTTGTCCCCTCAATCAATTAACATAAAATTAACATTGCAAAGCCTGAGCGTGGTTGAAGATTGGAGAATTTTAGTTCTCTGTGCTTTTTCCTCACGTCAAGGCTAATTAGAGGGGTTTTGAGGATAACACTTGGAGAGCTTTTGTGTGGCCTCTGCATTGGCAAGATAGTAGACAGTGATCTCACTCTTGCCTGAGAGCTCTAACAGGCAATGTGAACTATGGCCACAGTGCAGCATTTGTGTTTGGGACTGTGCTGCAATCTCACAAATTATGGGTTACACACATGTCTCTCAAGGCTAGGGGTGATCAGGGAGAGAGAAAGTCTGCTAGGGTCTATAGTCACCTTGCAGGGACTCTTCCAAGATGGCTTTTTGGAGGGGAATGGAGCCACCAAGAAAGAGTCTGAAGAGGAAGACTACAGAGAATGAGGAGTCTAAAATGGTTAGCAGATGCAGCCAGAAAGTGTACCACTGTGGCAGGGAATGACAGGGGAGAGGTCCATAGCAATGAGGGCTCTGCAAAAATGCACAAAGATATCCATGGGAGAGGCAGCTTTAAATCCATAGCGAGACAAACCCAACTCCAGGAGGATTCTAATCTGGAAAGATGTTATCTATACTCTTATTTTTTTACCCTCTTCTCCACATCTCTGCTGTAGAGTAATTTTCAGATACTTCAGTTCAAAAGATTTCCAAACACCATCCTACTTCTTTCTTCTGGCAATAGTCTTCATATAAACCTACCAAAGTTTGAAACTTTGGTATTGCATTGGAAGGAATTTTTTATTGTTTTGGATGAAGTCTCGCTCTGTTACCCAAGCTGGAGAGTGCAGTGGCATGATCTCAGCTCAATGCAACCTCCACCTCCTTGGTTCAAGCAATTCTCCTGCTTCAGCCTCTCAAGTAGCTGGGACTAAAGTAGTGCGCCACCATGCCCAGCTAATTTTTGTATTTTTAGTAGAGACAAGGTTTCACCATGTTGGCCAGGCTGGTCTTGAACTCATGATTTTGGGATCCCCCCGCCTCAGCCTTCCAAAGTGCTGGGGTTACAGGTGTGAGCCACCGCACCTGGCCAGGAAGGAATTTTTATGATTCAACTCTGACTGTTTAGGGCCAACATGACAGACAACATTTAGTCATCTGAGTGTATGCATATATGTTGCAGAACTTGTCCTGGTTTTCATTCAGGGAAAGAAAGAACAAAATCTGCAGACTGGGTTTGAGAAAGTAAAAGGAATAAAGGACCTAACTTGTTCAATGCATTAATCACATAAATAACTGTTTGCTTGCTATTCAATTGTCACTCCAATATCAATTACCCAACTCTGCCCTCCTCATACTATGAGATGGCTGCCTTATTCTAAACTTGTCTTCATGGTGGACACCAAATTGCAACGGGTGCTTTCCCATGTTTTTCTTGATTGCAGGCTAAATACTTAAAGGGAAGAACTCTTTGATCCTGAACCTATGAAGAGAAAGCCAATATTACTGCTATTTTGGAGGTTGCTAAGATACTCCTGTTTATAAGCTTTGGCTTCTTCCTCAGTCCCTGCTTTTAAGCTCTTCTTCTGGCCTTAAAAGGCTCTTACTCAATTCCATATCTGACTCTGATAATTCCATTAAGCTGATCCCTCATCCCAGACTGTTACCCATGAATAGAAAATCTCCTGACAGCTAACCATCTTTCTTCCTAGACTCATAAGAACCCCCATACTGAGGGAAAAGAAACCTTCCCTAACTTCTAAGTTGCTGTGATCCTTTGCTGTTCCTGGGAACACTGGTTGCTGGAACTTGCCTGACCACGATGGGGGATTGCTCTTCTGCTTGGAGACTGTACTTCTCATAGTCAGGCTGAAACTATTATCAGTGAGTCTACCAGCCCTAGAACTTGTTCCACCATAGGAGGCAGTTGCCAGCTTTCTCTCAGGCCTAAGATAGATAAACTTATGTGGAAAACTAAGTCCAAAGAATGTTCTGGGATTAGTATAAATTTAGTCCAAAATTCTGTATCATCTTCATTTTTCAATGAAGATGGACTTTAAAATGGACCCTAACAATGATCTTGAGGCTGAAAGTAAAGTTTAATAGATTCCATTTGCTGATAATAAAAGAAACCAGTCTCTTTAAAATAGCTAATATGCTCCAGACACTTTGCTAGTATTTTGTATATGTTATGTTTCAGCTACCTACAAAAGTGGCATTTTATGATCTGCTTATTTACAGATGAGGAAACTGAACCCTGAGTGGGCTGATTCCAAAACCATGCATTTACCCCAACGTGTGTCACCATTATGTCACACTGACTTATTGGGGATTGAGCACAACTAGAAAATTTTGTTTGTTTTTCACTAAACCTGAGTTGTTTTTATTTAAAACAGTGTTTCTCAACCAGGGGTGATTTTTGCCTCTCAGGGGACATTTGGCAATGTCTAGAAACAATTTCAGTTGTCACAACTTTGGTGAGGGTGCCTTTGGCATCCAGTGAATAGAAGCCAGTGATGCTGCTATCAGTGTACAGTACACAGGACAACTCCCTACAACAAAGAATTACGCAGTCCCAAATGTCAGTAGTGGTAAGGTGGAGATACTCTGGTTTAGAGAAATTTCAAAAAGCAGATTGTGTGACTGAATAGACAATTGGATTTGGCAGTTTTGGCTAAATATGTTACTCAAACAATGGATGGTTGGGATAGGATTTTATAAGAGAAAATACAAAATTAATCTTATTTTGTGGTTACCCCAAGTCCCCAGAAGTGTTATAGATTTTAAAATGTTGGTATATATGGGCTGCCTGAGCAGGAACTGTCCTTGGGAGCCCTTCTTGTCTGGAATGAACCTAGTTACGAATGGTCATTTCAGGTGGGCCTGGTTGATTCTGTCTTATACAGCATGTTTGTGGGTTAAAAACTATTTTGAGAAGCCTGGCAGATAATAAAGCAGAATGACCAATCTCTTTACTAGCAGCAACTGATATGTCATCAAGGAATCTTGCATTGCTTTCCAGAGTTTTTACCTCTCTGTCTTTCTTAATATCTTCTAAAATCCAAAACATACCTCATAGTAGAGTTCTGAAAATCCAGGTGAGTATCTTATTTCATTTATTTTCATAAGAAGAAAGTCATGCACGTTTGCTCATTGGAACAAATTACCCACTTATTGAATCAGGGAAGTACAATATTACTTACAAACTGTTCTCCACTGGTGCTCATAGCAGAGGAAAGATTATTCTGGCATAGTGTAATGGCATCCAAAATATGATAGTATTAATTCAAGAAACCAGACAGTAAGAAAAAAACTAGTAGGCCCTGAGCAGCAGTAATGTTCTGCTCCTGAAGCTGATTAGTTATTTGAAACACAAAACAACAGAGAAACCAAGAGACTGGAATGGGAAAAGAAATAAAATAATGATTTGAGAAAAGAGCTTGGAAAGGGAGATGTAATCTCCTATTGGCCAACTTAATTCTTGACTTCTAAAGTGAATTAGAAGTGGGAAGAAACACATTTCCTTTTAATGTAATAAAGTGAGTCCAAGTGTAATTCTTAATGATGCTGTCCAAACTGCATTCATTTTGCTGCTGCTGCTCACAGAAGTATAAATGAATGTAAACATCTGTGCATACCCCATGCATTTGTTGCACAACATGCTCATGCTATAAAGATCCCCATAAAACAAAGCAGCCTGGATATTACTCAGGCTTATTTTATAATGCTGCCTGTGTTCAAAAATGCATAGAGAGGGTTATTATGTACTCATAAATTCAGGCCAATTAGGCAGAGAAACATTCCAAGCATAATGCCACATGTTCCAGCATTCTATCACCTCCTTTAGGTGCTATTCTGTGGAAAGAAGAAGGCTCAACAGAACTTTACACACAACTTGTTTTCCTGGCAAGCAGAGAACGCACATTTCTAAGATTTGGGTTGTATAAATCTACTCTTTTATATGGGATGGTGTTCAATAGCTCCTAAATTGGCTGCCTTTCAAAAGAATGGGAAATAATATAATCATAGCATGGGGAAAAAGTGTTTGGAGACAGAATTTAACAGCAGTTGGTGGGGGCAGATGTCGCAAATGTAGAAAATCATACACGTTAGAGTAAATGTGCTTAACTCATTGTTCTAGGATGTTAAACTTTATCCTTGAAGATTTAAAAAGTTTACAACTCATTGTAGGAAGTATCAATTCACAGGGAAGTAGTAAACATTTATTTGCCCACTATTTAATTATTAGGAATGTGACTCAGTTCATTGTGTACCCACTGAGTGCCAAGTATTATACAACATGCTCAGGACAAAAACTTCAGAAGTTTCATGGGATGTCAGTGTAATAGGTGTAAAAAAGAAACTTATAAACAAATATTACATAGCAATGACTTTTGCACCACCTATTGCTTGTTTTAATATAATGCAAGATGATAAATGCAACTAATTATGTGTAAGAAGAAGAGAAAAAGATTAGAGAAGTATTTAGAAATTAGTTTGGATAATCTTGTTAACTTATTCAGGTTGGAGACCAAAAGAGAGGCACCCCTAAAATGTACTGATTAGCCCTCCAAAATGGGGAACAAGATGGACAGAGGTTCCGTGCATCAAGATCATGGTGCATGAAAAAATACACTTTTAAGGGGAACTTGAAGAGTTTAGGAGACTGAATTATTGTTTCTGAATATTCAGGTAGAAATTTCCAGCAGCAAGGAAGAAAAATGGGTTCTGGCTATTAGGAGAGCATTCTGAGATTAAAAAAAAAATAGATTTGGGATGTTTTTAGCTTTAGGAAGGCCACCATGTTTTGCTGCTACTTTATGAGCACTGAGAAGGCTTGTGGTTTTGTATGATTTTTCTTTGTTTGGTGTTTCTTATTATTTATCCTTTTTTCTTTCTTTAGGTTTGGGGGTACATTTGCAGGTTTGTTACATGGGTAACTTGTGTGTTGCAGGGGTTTGATGTACAGATTATTTCATTACCCAAGTAATGAGCACAGTACCTGATAGGTAGTTTTTCCATACTTACCCTCCTCCCAACCTCCATCCTCAAGTAGGCTCCAGTGTTTATTTTTCCTTCTTAGTGTCCATGTGTGCTCAACCTTTAGCTTCCAGTTATAAGTAAGAACTTGCAGTATTTGCTTCTCTCTTACTGTATTAACTTGCTTAGGATAATGGCCTCCAGCTACATCCTTGTTGTTACACAGGACATGATTTCATTCTTTTTTATGGCTGCATAGTATTCCATGGTGTATATGTACCACATTTTCCTTATGCAGTTCACCACCAATGGGCATCTAGGTTGAATCCATAGTCTTCACTATTGTGAATAGTGCTGTGATGAAGGTAAGTGTGCATGTTTCTTTACAGTAAATGCTTTATATTCCTTTGGTTACATACCTAGTGATGGGATTGCTGGGTTGAATGGTAGCTCTGTTTTAATTTCTTTAAGACATCTCCAGACCGCTTTCCAAAGTGGCTGAACTAATTGACATTCCCATCAGCACTGTGTAAGTGGTCCCTTTTTTCCACAGCCTTACTAACATCTGTTATTTTTAGATGTTTTGATAATAACCATTCTGATTGGCATGAGATGGTAGCTCAATGTGGTTTTGATTTGCATTTATCTAATGATTAGTGATGTTAAGCATTTTTCATATGATTTTTGGCCACATATATGTCTTTTGAGAAGTGT
>NW_012116400.1:998408-1000129 GCF_000951035.1 Colobus angolensis palliatus
GTATTCCTATGTATTCTATTCTCTTTATGGCTAATGTGAATGGAATTGTGTTCTTGATTTCGCTCTCAGCTTGGACATTATTGGTGTTGTATTAGTTTATCTTCACGATGCTATAAAGGACTACCAGAATTTGTATAATTTATGAAGAAAAGAGGTTTAATTGGCTTATAGTTCTGCAGGCTTAACAGGAAGCATGGCTAGGATGCCTTGGGAAACTTGCAATTATGGCAGAAGGCAAAGATAAAGCAAACATGTTTTATCATGGCCGAGCAGGAGAGAGAGAGTGGAACAGGGGAGGTGCCACATACTTTTAAATGATCAGATCTTGTGGGAGTTTACTTATGATCATGAGAACAGCAAGAGGGAATTCCACTCCCATGATCCCATCACCTCCCAGCAGGCTCCTCCTCCAATTTGGCATGAGATTTGGGCAGATACCCAGATCCAAACCACATCATTCCACACTTGACCCTTCCCAAATCTCGTGTCGTTTTAACATTGCAAAATATAATTATCCCTTCTCAACAATCCATCAGTCTTAACTAATTTTAGCATTAACTCATAAGTCCACAGTCTAAATTCTCAAATGAGACAAGGCATCTCCTTTCTGCCTATGGATCTGCAATAAAAAAACAAGTTAGTTATACTCAAGATACAATGGGGATATAGGCATTGGGTAAATGCTCCCATTCCAAATGGGAGAAATTGGCCAAAACAAACAAAGGGGCTACAGGCCCTATGCAAGTCTAAAAACCAGTAGGGCAGTCATTAAATCTTAAAGCTCCAAGATGATCTCCTTTGACTACATGTCTCATATTCAGACCACACTGATTCAAGGGATGGGTTCCCAAGGCCTTGGGCAGTTCCACTCCTGTGACTCTGCAGTTACAGTCCCCAAGGTTGCATTCATATACTGGAGTTGAGTACCTGCAGCTTTTTTAGGCACACAGTGTAAGTTATTGGTGGATTTACCTTTCTGTGGTTTAGAGCATGGTGGCCCTCTTCTCACAGCTCTCCTAGGCAGTGACCCAGTGAGGACTGTGTGTGGGAGCTCCAAACTCACATGTCCCCTCTGCACTGCCCTAGTAGGGGGTTCCCCATGGTGGCTCCACCCCTGCAGCAGACTTCTGCCTGGACATCCAGGTCTTTCCATACATGCTCTGAAATCTAGGTGGAGGTTGCCAAAATTTGAGGCTTATACCCTCTTAAGCAATTACCCAAGCTTTACTTTGACCCCTTTTAGTCATGGCTGAAGCTGGGGTAGCTAGGATGCAAGGCACCATATCCTGAGGCTGCACAGAGCAGTGGGGCCATGGGCCTGGCCAACAAAACCTGTTTTCCTCAGAGGCCTCCTGGCCTGCGATGGGAGGGGCTGCCTCAAATTTCTCAAACATATCTTGGAGTTGTTTTCCTTATTTCCTGGCTATTAACATTTGGTTCCTCTTTATGTATGCAGATTCTTGCAGCTGTCTTGCCTTGAGTTTCTCCCTAGAAAATGGTGTTTTCTTTTCTATGACATGGTCAAGCTGGAAATTTTCCAAACTTTTATTTTTTGCTTCCCTTTTAAAAATAAATTCCATTTCCATACCATCTCTTTTTGAATGCATATGACTGTGGGCTGATAGAAGCAGTCATGTTGGATGCTTTGCTGCTTAGAAATTTCTTCTGCCAGGTACCCTAAATCATCTCTCTCAAGTTGAAAGTACCACAGATCCCTAGAG
>NW_012116400.1:1000529-1001717 GCF_000951035.1 Colobus angolensis palliatus
AAGGTGTGAGGGTGAGTGCCATATAATTTTAAGTGATTAGATCTCATGAGAACTCACTCACTGCCACAAGGGCAGTAACGAGGAAAACTGCCCTCATGATCCAATCACTTCCCAACAGGCCCCTCTTCTAATTCAACACAAGATTTGGGTGGGGACACAAATCTAAACTACATCAGGTATATAGAAATGCTACTGCTTTTTGGAGATTGATATTTTTAATGCTGAAACTTTGTTAAAGTTGTTTAGCAGATCTAGGAGACTTTTGACAGAGACTATGGAGCTTCCTACATATAGAATCATATTATCTGTGAAGAGAGATATTTTGACTTCCTTTTTTTTACTATCTGGATGCCTTTTATGTCTTTCTCTTATTTGATGGCCCTGGCCAGGACTCCCAGTACTATGTTGAATAGGAATGGTGATGAAGATGTCTTGATTTAGTTTTCAAAGGGAATGCTTCCAACTTTTCTCCATTCAGTATGATTTTGATTATGAGCTTGCCATAGATGGCTCTTACTATTTTGAGGTATGTCCCTTTAAAGCCTGGTTTGTTGAGAGTTTTTATCATGAAGCGATGTTGAATTTCATTGAAAGCCTTTTCTGCATCTATTGAGATGATCATGTAGCTTTTTAGAAAACTCTGTTTATACATTGCATCACATTTATTGATTTTTGTTTGTTGAA
Organism: Colobus angolensis palliatus; assembly: GCF_000951035.1. NCBI lineage: Eukaryota > Metazoa > Chordata > Mammalia > Primates > Cercopithecidae > Colobus > Colobus angolensis. Next base: position 1,001,214 of record NW_012116400.1, read on the forward strand.
CCAAACTTTGATCCCAAGAATAAAGCCTACTTGCTTGTAGTGAACTAACTTTTTATGTGTTACTGGATAAGGTTTGCTAGCATTTTGTGGAGGACTTTTACAAATATGTTAATCAGGGATATCGACCTGAAGTTGTCTTTTTTCAGTGTGACTCTGTCAGATTTTGGTATCAGAATGATGCTGGCCTCATAGAGTAAGTTACAGAGGGATCCCTTCTACTCAATTTTTTGGAATAATTACAGTAGGATTAGTACTAGCTCTTCTTTATATATTTGGTAGAATTCAACTGTGAATCTATCTGGTTCAGGACCTTTTCTTGTTGGTAGGGTTTCTATTACTGATTCAATTTTGCTATTCGTTGTTCATCTGTTCAGGGTTTCGATTTCTTCCTGGTTTCATCTTGGGAGATTGTATGTTTCCAGGAAATTATCCATTTATTCTAGGTATTCTATTTTGTGTGCATAGAGGCATTCATAGTAGACTCCAAGGGTTTTTTTTTTTTTT
>NW_012116400.1:1001767-1007302 GCF_000951035.1 Colobus angolensis palliatus
TCTTTGTCATTTCTGATTGTGTTTATTTGGATTTTCTCTTATTTTTTCTATATTAGTCCAGCTAGTGGTCTGTCCATCTTGTTTATTCTTTCAAAGAACCAACTTTTATTTTCATTGATTTTTAGTATGCTTTTTTTACATCTTAATTTCATTCAGTTCAGCTCTGATTTTGGTTATTTCTTCTGCTAGTTTTGTCGTTATTTTGTGTTTGTTTCTATACTTAGGCATAATGTTAGCTTGTTAATTGTAGGTCTTTCTAGCTTTTTGATGTGGGTGTTTTGTGCTACAGTCTTTTCTTTTAACATGCTTTACCTGTGTTCCAGAGAGTCTGATATGTTGTATCTTTGTGTTCATTAGTTTCAAATAATCTCTTGATTTGTGCCTTTATTTTATTGTTTACTCCAAAGTCATTCAGGAGCAGGTTTTAAAATTTCTATATAATTGTATTCTTTTGAGAGATCATCTTAGTGATGATTTGTATTTTTGTTGTACCATGGTCCAAGAGTGTGGTTGATATAGTATCTTTTTATTTAATTTTTGAGAATTTCTTTATGACTGAATATATGGTCAGTTTCACAGTGTGTGCCTTATGCAGATGAGAAGAATGCATATTCTGTTGTTTTGGGGTGGATAGTTCTATAGATGTCTGTTAGGTCCATTTGGTCAAGTCTTGAGCTTAGATTCCGATATCTTTTATTAGTTTTCTTCCTCAATGGCCTAATACTGTCAGTGGGGTGTTGACATCTCTCACTATTATTGTGTGGTTAATTAAGTCTCTTCATAAGTTGTTAAGAACATATTTTATGAATTTGGGTGCTCCAGTGTTGAGTACATGTGTATTTAGGATAATTAAGTCTTCTTGTTGAATTGAACCCTTTATCATTATGTAATACCCTACTTTGTCCTTTTTGATTGTTGGCTTAAAGTCTGTTTTGTCTGAAATAAGAATGGTACACTCTGCTCCTCTTTGTTTTCCATTTGCTTGGTAAACTTTTCCCTATCTTTTTACTTTGAGACTATGGGTGTCATTGCATGTGAAATGGATCTATTGAAGACAGCATACAGTTCGGTCTTGCTTCTTTATCCAGCTTGCCACTCTGTGCCTTTTACATGGGGCATTTAGCCCATTTATATTCAAGGTTAATATTAATATATGTGGATTTGATCCTGTCATCATGTTGTTAGCTGATAGTTATATGGACATAATTGTGTAGTTGCTTTATATTTTAGTGGGTTATATATTTAAGTGTATTTTTTTCATGGGAGGTAACATTCATTTACGTGTTTAGCACTTCCTTGATGACTTCTTGTGAGGCAGGTCTGGTGGTGACACTTTCCCTTATCATTGCTTGTCTAAAAAGGATTATATTTCTCCTTCACTTATGAAGCTTAATTTGACAGGATATACAATTTTGGGTTGGAGGTTTCTTTTCTTTAAGAATGCTGAATATAGGACACTGATCTCTTCTGGCTTATAGGATTTCTTTTTATTATTATCATTAATATACTTTAAGTTCTAGGGTACATATGTACAACATGCTGGTATGTTACATATGTAAACATGTGCCATGCTGATGTGCTGCACCCATTAACCCATCATTTACATTAGATATGTCTCCGAATGCTCTCCCTCCCCCCTCCCTCCACCCCACAACAGGCTCTGGTGTGTGATGCTCCCCTTCCTGTGTCCAAGTGATCTCATTGTTCAATTCCTATTAAGTTCACTTGGTGCAGAGCTGAGTTCAATTCCTGGATATCCTTGTTAACTTTCTGTCTCGTTGATCTGTCTAATGTTGACAGTGGGGTGTTAAAGTCTCCTATTATTATTGTGTGGGAGTCTAAGTCTCTTTGTAGGTCTCTAAGGACTTGCTTTATGAATCTGGGTGCTCCTGTATTGGGTGCATATATATTTAGGATAGTTAGTTCTTCTTGTTGAATTGATCCCTTTGCCAGTATGTAATGGCTTTCTTTGTCTCTTTTAATCTTTGTTGTTTTAAAGTCTATTTTATCAGAGACTAAGGTTATAACCCCTGCTTTTTTTTGGTTTTCCATTTGCTTGGTAGATCTTCCTCCATCCCTTTATTTTGAGCCTATCTGTGTCTCTGCATGTGAGATGGGTCTCCTGAATACAGCACACTGATGGGTCTTGACTCTTTATCCAGTTTGCCAGTCTGTGTCTTTTAATTGGTGCATTTAGCCCATTTACATTTAAAGTTAGTATTATTATGTGTGAATTTGATCCTGTCATGATGATGTTAGCTGGTTATTTTGCTCGTTAGTTGATGCAGTTTCTTCCTAGCATTGATGGTCTTTACATTTTTGCATGTTTTTGCAGTGGCTGGTACCAGTTTTTCCTTTCCATGTTTAGTGCTTCCTTCAGGAGCTCTTGTAAGGCAGGCCTGGTGGTGATAGAATCTGTCAGCATTTGTTTGTCTTTAAAGGATTTTATTTCTCCTTCACTTATGAAATTTAGTTTGGCTGGATATGAAATTCTGACTTGAAAATTCTTTTCTTTAAGAATGTTGAATATTGGCCCCCACTCTCTTCTGGCTTGTAGAGTTTCTGCCTAGAGATCCACTCTTAGTGTGATAGGCTTCCCTTTGTAGGTAACCTGGCCTTCCTCTCTGGCTGCCCTTAATATTTTTTCCACCATTTCAACTTTGTTGAATCTGACAGTTGTGTGTCTTGGAGTTGCTCTTCTCGAGGAACATCTTTGTGGCGTTCTCTGTATTTCCTGAATTTGTAGAGTTGGCCTGCCTTGCTAGATTGGGGATGTTCTCCTGGATAATATCCTGAAGAGTGTTTTCCAGCTTGGTTCCATTCTCCCTGTCACTTTCAGGTACACCAATCAGACGTAGATTTGGTCTTTTCACATAGTCCCATATTTCTTGGAGGCTTTGTTCATTTCTTTTTACTTTTTTTTCTCTAAACTTCTCTTCTTGCTTCATTTCATTCATTTGATGTTTAATCACTGATACCCTTTCTTCCATTTGGTCTAATTGGCTACTGAAGCTTGTGCATGCACCACGTAGTTCTCGTGCCACAGTTTTCAGCTCCACCAGGTCATTTAAGGTCTTCCTGCACTGTTTATTCTAGTTAGCCATTCATCTCATCTTTTTGAAGGTTTTTAGCTTCTTTGCAATGGGTTCAAACATCCTCCTGTAGCTCGGAGAAGTTTGGTATTACCGATAGTCTGAAACCTTCTTATGTGATCTCTTCAAAGTTATTCTCCATCCAGCTTTGTTCCTTTGCTGGCAAGGAGCTGCATTCCTTTGAAGGAGAAGAGGCACTCTGGTTTTTAGAATTTTCAGCTTTTCTGCTCTGGTTTCTCCCCAAATTCGTGGTTTTATCTACCTTTGGTCTTTGATGACGGTGATGTACAGATGGGGTTTTGTTGTGGATGTTCTTTCTGTTTGTTAGTTTTCCTTCTAACAGTCAGGACCCTCAGCTGTGGTTCTGTTGGAGTTTGCTGGAGGTCCTCTCCAGACCCTGTTTGCCTGGGTATCACCTGCAGAGGCTGCAGAACAGCGAATGTTGCTGCCTGATCCTTCCTCAGGTAGCTTCCTTTCCAAGGGGCGTCCGGCCTTATGAGGTGTCAGTTGCCCCCCTACTGGGAGGTGCCTCCCAGTTAGGCTACTTGAGGTTCAGAGACCCACTTGAGGAGGTAGTCTGTCTGTTCTCAGATCTCAAACTCCGTTCTAGTTGATTGGCTTAATTTCTTGACTATTTTATGGAGGCAGAGCTCCCTGGCTGCATGACATAACCTGGTGGGCTGGGAGAAGTACAGTAGCTTTGTTCTCTGGCCCCTCAGGCTTAAGTACCTACTACTTTAGAGAAGCTGGGGTTTTCCTGGTCCTTTGGCAACAACTCCAATGGGGAGTGACAGCAAAAGTGCTTTGTTGGGGCAGTGGCAGTGATGTCTGCATTTGCATGCTCCCCAGCTACAGCAGGGTAATAGTGCAGCAGGACCTGTGTGTGCACACATGAGCTGGTGACTGTGGCATGGTAAGGTCCATGCTCCAGTGGCATGGTAAGGTGCATGCACACACATGTGCCACTGCTCTGTGTGTGTGCACCAGTGACAGTGGGGTGATGGGGTCTGTACATGTGCTGGTATGTACGAGGCTGTGGCAATGGCAAGGTATGTGTGTATGTGCATGCTGGCAAAGAGGTCACATGAATGTGTGCTGGCAAAGCATTGGTGATAGGCTGTGGATGGGTTTACACTGCCGCAGGCCTGCCTGTAGAAGCTCTCTAATGGCTCAGTGGTGACTGCCAGAAAGCACCCCGGTTGGGCATCTGACTTTGCACTGCAAGTATTCACAATCAGGCAGGGACCCAGGAAGAGGCCATCTTATAGGGGGGTGCTAATATTAGACTGGCTCTATCTCATGGGCAAGACAATCCTGCTCTATCTAGACCTGAGAGTCAATAGAGTCTGAAGCCACAGGGAGGAGCATGGTGAACCTTTGGGGATAGGTATCCTGGACGGTGCTCCACTGCAGCTATTCCCACACCAAACTCTCTGGGCTCTACACAGGCTAGAATCCTATCCTTGCCACCTCTTTAAGCAGTTCTCCCTGCCAGCTCAGATGTCTGTGGGGGTCATGGGGGCTCCTATCACAAGGATTCCAGAGGTCCATAGTGAGAGTGGGCCACTCCTTGCTTATTTAACCCAGCCCCTCCCCAGCAGCTTCTGGGGGTCTGGAATGAGTTCTGGTGCTTGGCAACCCCATGCAGTGTTTCCACCTTCCTCCTCCTCCAGTCCAGGGTCTGCATCCTCCCTCTGCCCACTCTCAATGCCCTCCTTCCAAAGATCTGCTTGGATCTGCTTGTGCCACTCTTGATGATGTGGTCTCTTGGTGAAAGTAGCTCTTCCTGGCTGTGTCTAGTTGGCTATCTTGTTTTAGATTTCTACTTGAATATAAGCTTCTTAACAAGCATCTCATATGATGCATTATTAATTTATTAGTTTATTAGTTATTAATGCATTTTAATTAACTTTAAAATATTTATGTTTAAAATTCAACTGATGAGTGTGTAGGTTGCATGGTATGTGAGTTATATCTCAATAAAACAGCTATAAAGAAAAGAAAATGAAAAAAAAGTTGATGTGGTTTTCTTCCTCCAAAATTTTTTCCATAAGGAGGAAGGAAGAAAATAAGGAAGTAATGAAGAAAGGAAGAGGGAAATGACTTTACAAATTGAATCCATAGAAGGAATGAACTGAAAGCATCTGTGATGATTAATTTTATGTGGCAACTTGATTGAGTCATAGGGTCCCCACATTAAACATTATGTCTAGGTGTGCCTGTGAGGCTGTTTCCAGATGACATCAGTATTTGAATCCTTATACTCTAAAATAGATTGCTTTCCATAATATGGGTGGATATCATCCAATCTCTTAAGTGCTGGAATAGAACAAAAGGCAGAGGAAGGAGGAATTCATGCCATTTTGTTTTCTGCCTCACTGCTTGAATAGGGGCATCTTATCTCATATTCTCCTGCTCTCAGACAGGAATTTACACCATCAGC
>NW_012116400.1:1012368-1037707 GCF_000951035.1 Colobus angolensis palliatus
ATAGGCCAGAAGACGAAAAATGTGTTATTCAGAGTCTCACATTCATTTACCCATAATACCTAAGCCTTCCTTCTTCCTTAGTTCTCTTTTTTATTTAACATATAGTCAATACAAGCAAAACACAATAGAGAAATGACCCTTCACAGAGAAGAGACTCAGTATGAGACATGAGCAAAGATCTGACTTAGCCTAGGAGATGAGGGATCATGTTTAGTGAGGCTGATTTTCTCCATTTCTCTTTTTAAGAAAACTCTGAGTTCTTGCAGCAAGTGTTCAACAAGTAAGGTTAGTATTTGTCAAAAACTTAAGACACTTAACTGATTAAACATTTATATCTTTTTGTGTTTGACATTTTCATCAGCTAGAAATTTGCCAGGCTAAATGATTGAGTTTGAAATAAAATTTTACATGATTAAGCATTTAAAAATGAATACTAATGCATTTCAAATACAGCACCCACCATAAGAAACAGAACATTACTTCATTTTAAAGTAGACCAATTAGCAATTGAGGGCTTTGAGAGCAACTTACTTATTATGCCTAAAATGAAATAAGAAATTTTAAGTGGATGAGTTGTCAAACAGAAGAACCCACATGATATGCATGTACCACAGAGATTTCTGTTTTTCACAGCATGGGTAAATGACCTCACCTTAAAACTCCCTATGTGTGTTTTCTACTGCTCTGCATTTATTACATCTGTTTTACTTACTGAGATCGTGCCCTTGGTAACTGACAAGGATGTGAGCTCTAAGTGATATGGTAGACCAGTGGTGGCTTTAAGAACTAATAGGATAATCTCTCTCTTTTTTCCTTCTTTTCCTTTTCCACTAAAGTGAAACTTCTTGGATTGATCCCATTTATCTGTAATGTGCTGTTAGTAAACCACAGTTTCTTTTCCTGAGAGTATATTCAGGGCTTTGTATGATTTCAGAAGAATATTTCTGAATCAGTTCTTTTCTTAGCTTAGCATATAGTGTCTACCGGAGGTAATTTTTAGCCACAGTGCTTGACACATAATGTTTGTTTAATAAACATCCAATGACTAAATTAATCAATGAAAGCGGTTCTTGCATGCCATTTCAGTAAATAAACATATGTGGGCATGTGGACATTTTTCTTTTTTTCAGTTAAAATGCCTAGGCTAGTTGATATTCTCTTTTAGCATTAGTGACTGACAAAGATTTCATGGGTCATTTGTTAACCCATATGGCAAGTTGGAGGGTGAATCAGTCTGTTGCTAAGGGGAGAGCTGTGATCAGCTGCATACTTAACTTCAAAATGTTTCACAATTTTATAAATACGTGCCTTTGAAAGAAAGGGAAAAAAAGGTTTTATTGGGCTACATTGGATGTGAAATGGTTAAATGGCAACAAAAATCCTGATCTTTACAATTAGCAAAAGCGTTTAATAATATCACATAAGAAGTATAATTTTGGGATGCTTCTGTCTAGTGGAGGGTTGCTTTTTAAATGTGGACTTCAGTCTTGAAGTTATTCTTTCAACCAAAATAAGAGGAGATTGGAAAATAGACTGGATTATATCAAATAATGAATGCAGGAATGTGTAGAGCAGGTGAGGTCTGGCTGTGGAAGAGAATACCTGAATGGAATGGAAATGTCTTCAGAAAGCAAAGATGATATCAGTATGGAGGCTCCTGAAAACTCGAATTGCGGCAGTTCAGGCAGAAGAGAAAGGCAGGCTGATTAGCAGAGTACTACAATCAAAAAGCTGAATCTGCAGAAGCGTAAAAAGTCAGAGAATCTCTTCTCCCCCAAGCAACCAGTGAAAGACTTTTTTTGTTTTTGCAGTGGGTATTGAACTGTCTTCTTATCAATAAAATTAATAAAGATTCTCTCTAAACTCAACTTTGGACATATTTGCAGCAACTTATCACATACGAGATGACAAAAGTGGAAGGGAGCTTAAAAATAGGACCTGGAGAAGAAGAAATACGAACTTAACAGAACTCCTTCCCTTAAGCATACCATTTTACCCCTTTTTGGTGAAGAATTGCAAGTTACTATTTCCAGTTTGTTTTATACCAATCAAATTAACTCCATCAAAACTTACAGTTTTCATTGCATGGGTTTAGACATTCCCAATCTGTTGGAGACATATCATTTCTATAAATTCTCAAGTTAAAAAAAATTATTGCCAATATTGTAAATACAGATTTAAAATGGGCAGAGTGCACTGAACTTTCTCCCCAGATACCATTGCATAAGTGGGCAATGATGTTGGCAGCATCCTTGGGTGGGTATTTCATTAAGAAGACTTGCTTTTCCCTGGGTGTGCTACAAATAACATCTACCTACTTAAAATTAACCCAAAGCATGTGTTCTATTAATGATGTCCCAGCAATATCATCTGTATGCATAAAGCATACATGTGGCTGACCCTGAGGCTACACTCAGGCCTTGAGAACATTGTGATTTCATCCAGTTTGCACAGTGATGCTGTGACTAGACTAGAATTCAGAGCTTTGAAAATATCCCTCTGCAAGTCTTAGCCTCTTTTATCAAAACTTTTATTATGTTGTTTTCTCACTTGATTACTTATAATCATTTCATATTGCCATTGTATCTGACCTAAACTGTGAGGTTTTTGATGACCATTCATAGTCTGATATCATCTTGGCTTTCTGAAGATTTTCATTATGTTTAAGTATTCTCACCCACAGGAGCCCTCACCTGCTCTGTACATCTCTGCATGCATTTCCTGATTTATACTGATCTTTTTTCCAGGAATGTAAAAAGATCCCGTATCTTGCTCTTCTCTACCATACAGACAATGGTCTTCCTTCTCTTAAGGTACTGATATACCCACTGATCTCTCCCTGTTCTAAGCTTCTGTGGTATACATTTTGAATATTACATAGTTAATATAGTTTATGAATATTACGTATGTCACTTTTTATAGTGTTCTCATTTAATTTTTGTTAGTCTTTTCCATTAAAGTTGTATTTCTCGAAGTCAGGATCTTTCTGGTAGCTCTATGACTCCCAGTTCAGAGATAAGTAGTAGTTCTCAAATTATTTTATACCTCTTTTTCAGTGCTATTTTAAAAGTTTCCTTGAAATAAACACTTTGCCACAGAGCTATGATGCTTTATTGTTTTGTGATCCTCATGCCCTTTCATTTGTTCATTTTATAACTACCCTCTTGCATCCCATACATTGTGACAGCAGGTCTGAAAGTAGTATCCAGATTAGTTTTGAAATAAAAGATTAATTTTATTTTGAGAACTTTACAGCACCCCTCGAGAGTATCATTAGCATTGCTCCATGTCATTGCACAGCTTGATTTGAAAAACATTCTCAAAATTACCAGCAGAACTTGTGTGATACATTGACAAGAACCAATGCTGATTAAGCTAATTAGTTAATATGGTCTCAAAATGCAGAATTTAAGGAGTGTAAAGTCAGAGATCAAGAGAACAACACCATGGAATATTATGCAGCCATAAAAAAGGATGAGTTTGCATCCTTTGTAGGGACATGGATGTAGCTGGAAACCATCATTCTTAGCAAACTATCACAAGAACAGAAAACCAAACACCGCATGTTCTCACTCATAGGTGGGAACTGAACAATGAGATCACTTGGACTCGGGAAGGGGAACATCACACATTGGGGCCTATCATGAGGGGGGAGGGGGGAGGGATTGCATTGGGAGTTATACCTGATATAAATGACGAATTGATGGGTGCTGACGAGTTGATGGGTGCAGCACACCAACATGGCACAAGTATACATATGTAACAAACCTGCATGTTATGCACATGTACCCTAGAACTTAAAGTATAACAAAAAAAAAAAAAAAAAGAGAACAAGGTGTCTGTGGACAATTAGCAGTCATTTGAGACAGATGGAGAAAGCCAAACTGAAAAGATCTACTGACAGTGAGGCACCACATGAATGTGAGTTGACACTATAGTAGCATTATTTTAGTAGTCTGATGATCATCATGGTATTTGGTACTCAGTGATAATCAAAAAACACCATTTGACAACTTATGGAAGCAATACATCTCATGTTCTGTTGCTCATTGTGAGTATAAATTCAGAAGAGGAAAGATTTATATTGGTTAATGTTTGAATATTACCTGTTTTTCCCTATACTGTCATGATGAGCATAATTTTCATTATGCTTCATCTGTCTCCCCAAAAGTTATTTTTTACTAGAATATCAGTATCAATTTTCTTTATTTTCTTTACCTCCTCTGTCAAGTCTTATGTTGCTATATTATTCATTGGCCAAAAAATTTATTAATCTAAAATTTTAAGACTATTACCTAATCACATTATTTGAAAACAAATCCCTCTTTACATCCAAAGTCCCTGACTTTTAATAATGGCCATTTTCACTTTTAAAAACAGTTATATTTGTCACCAGTTACTGATCCCATTGGCAGAACCATGTATTTTAAAAGTTTTTTTATGTTTTAATCAGTATTTTATTACTATTTCATCCTAGCAACTGTTCTACTTTTCATTTATTGAAAAAGCTTCACTTATGAGGTGGGAAAATAAGCTTTAACAAATTTATTTATGTTTAGAATAACCTTATAAATGTACTACAGATTCCTTTATCATATAACTAACACTTGTATTGGTTACTTATTGCTGTGTAAAAAAAAATTTAGGATACACATCCTAAAGTATCATGTATTTATCATCTCACATTTTCTGAGGATTAAGAGTGTATGAGCAACTTAGTTGCATATTTCTGGCAAGTGGTTTCTCCTGTTAAACTTTCTTTCTTGAGAAGTTTTCCATTTAATTACATTAAAAAGCCTCATTTTGTTCTATTCTGAATGGCCTTTGATTCTTGGAGTACATTTAATTTATGATTTTGATACAGTTTCAAAATCACTGTATACAATATCTAAATATTATGTATGTGGATCTGTAATATTTCTATTTGTAACTTCTTATTGAAGGCATTTGCCTTTTAGGTGTGGAAATAAGTCAACATTCAAGGTTGATCTACATTCATTGCAGTCTGTCTGAATCATTATTTCTGCGACTGTGACTTACCTTAGATATTCCCATATGATTGTTCATTTTATATCTTTGCTCTATTCCATGTTTTATCAACCTTATTTGACCTTCATTGTATCGATCGATTCCAGACCATTTTCTTCAATTTATCAACATATGATATTATAACCTAATCTTTTGTGGCTCTTTGAAATCTTTCTCAACCATAAAATGCCTGCACACTTTAATAGTTGCCCTAAAACAAACTTTAGATAAAACTGACACCCCAGTGGGTTCTACATGGTCATATCTTTTCAATTTAACATGTATGGTTTACAATTATACTTTAATTTCAAATACTTTAATTAGGAGTCTACTTTAGTGTTACCATACTTTGCTTCCTATTAGAATGTGTCGTGTACAATGTGTATTCTCCTACATCACTTAAAAGTGGGATTTGAAACAATAAACTTTGATCAAAGAAATAGGAGTTCTAACGCATAGTTGGAATGTCTGGTGGAGAAATAGGTGTCTATTGGTGTAATTTTTAGAATTCTGGGAACACTTCTTGGTCTAAAATATGCCTCCTCAGAGGCTAATTGATGCTGGGAATTTCATTACTCCAGATTTGGGTTTTGCTTTTAGCTCAAATCTTTGATTTGGTAGAAGCCAATAACATGATGGTGGCCGGGCGCGGTGGCTCAAGCCTGTAATCCCAGCACTTTGGGAGGCTGAGACGGGCGGATCACGAGGTCAGGAGATCGAGACCATCCTGGATAACATGGTGAAACCCCATCTCTACTAAAAAATACAAAAATCTAGCCGGGCGAGGTGGCGGGCGCCTGTAGTCCCAGCTACTCCGGAGGCTGAGGCAGGAGAATGGCGGGAACCCAGGAGGCGGAGCTTGTAGTGAGCTGAGATCGCGCCACTGCACTCCAGCCTGGGCGACAGAGCGAGACTCCGTCTCAAAAAAAAAAAAAAAAAACATGATGGTGTATGCCACTTGGCAAAGAAGACAAGGTATAAAGAGGACAAATAAGGAAGGACTGCATGGGGCGGGCACTCCAAAGATAAACATTATGTCTGTTTAATGTGTGGCACAGTAATATATGGGGCACCCTGAAGATAAACATAATCTAAGTGCTTTTTCTACTCTTTATTTTATCCGTATTATGATTAAATTACTGAGAAGGCCACTATCCTTGGCAGAATGTTTTTATTATAGAAAATGCAAATGTAAGAAGCAAGATGTTCAACTTTTGTATTGCAAAGCAGAGACAATAGTCTTGAACAATGAGGCTTCTGGTTTGTACAAGTTGAATGTTTTAAGAACGTAAAGTTTTGGCAGGGTGCAGTGGCTTACGCCTGTAATTCCAGCACTTTGGGAGACTGAGGTGGGGGAATCATGAGGTCAGGAGTTCGAGACCAGCCTGGCCAAGATGGTGAAACATCATCTCTACTAAAAATACAAAAATTAATCAGGCATGGTGGCAGGTACCTGTAATCCCAGTTACTCAGGAGGCTGAGGCAAAGAATTGCTTGAACCCAGAGGTGGAGGTTGCAGTGAGTTGAGGTCATACCACTGTACTCCAGCCTGGGCTACACAATGAGACTCAGTTCCCCCTGCCAAAAAAAAAAAAAAAAAAAAAAAAAAAGAAAAAGAAGAAAAAGAAGAAAAAAAAGAAAGTAAAGTTTTATAATTTCTAAAAGCTTGGTTTGGAGTATCAAAATAAAAGCTTCAAACAAATCAAGTTATAAAGCTTGTATCATACATGTAGCACCAGCTTTGGAAAGAAATCACGGCCAAGTGCGGCAGCTCATGCCTGTAATCCCATCATTTTGGGAAGCCGGGTGAGTGGACCACTTGAAGTCAGGAGTTTAAGACCAGCCTGACCAACATGGTGAAACCCCATCACTACTAAAAATCCAACAATTAGCTGGGTATGGTGGTGTGTGCCTGTAGTCCCAGCTACTCAGGAGGCTGAGGCAGGAGAATCGCTTGAACCCGGGAGGCAGAGGTTACATTGAGCTGAGATCTCACCACTGCACTCCAGCCTGGGTGACAGAGTGAGAACCTGTCTCAAAACAAAACAAATCATGACAATGAATGAGGTACTTTTCCCCATTCTTGCCTTGGTATATATCCTGTGGGACGGGGAGAGAAGGAGGGATGTTATGGAAATATACACCGAACCTGGTGTTTATCCTAGGAAGGGAGTCTGAATCTACCATCCAGCTGAGTTGAGTCTTGGGGGAGAGAAATGGCAGAGTCTTCTAGATACGTTTTGGAATTATAAGATTGATAGTGCGTTCCTTGTCCAGAACATGAGACATTAGTCGGAATCTCCAGTGTCGTTATGGAGTGAAAACAGAGGAGGTGGCTATGGAGAATGGGAAATCTAAAGGAAAGGAAATATCTAAGATAGTTTACTCTATCTTCCTCAACACTAAGTGAGGAAGGCAACCAGAGTTTTCTATGTTCCTTATGAGAGAATTTAGCAGAGAAAATTCTCTGAAGCCGGAGCTTTGCAGTGAGGAGGAAGTTTCAGTGAGCATGAACTTATGATTGGAATTGAATTCATATTTAGGCATCATGTCCTTCCTCAAGAGGGTGTGCAGAGGTGGGGAGAGCATCTTGGCCACTCCACTGAACCAAAGTTATTTTCAGGTTTTGGTACATCTTCCAGCAGCATTGGGATCCGCCTCTGATTGTTTTTGTAGTACAACTACATAATTGCAAGATATTTTCTTCTATCCCTCCAGCAATTATTTTGAAGATCTGACTAATCTGAAAGACAGTTCAGGGAACGTTAATGGGTTCGTGAAAAGACTTGCCACACATCTGGCCCTCTCTTTCCTCACCTAAACCTCAAGTACTTGCAGGGGTTATTACATAAGAAACCCATATATTAAAGCAACTCTATCTACATCACTTAAATGAGCTTTTTTCAAAAGCTTTGCTTTCACTATTTTTTTAAAACACCATATATTATGCTATATTGTATCATTACGTGATATATATACATTATATATAATCACACAGACATACATTATGTCATTTTAATCCTTTCAATAAAACTGTGGTAAATGTATAGAAGTCATTGTACATAAAAGAAAAATAAAGCTTAGTGAACATATTAGAGTTCTTCAGAGAAACAGAACTAATAGGATATATAGAGAGAATATATATAGAACATATATAGAATATAAGTGTGTATATATATAGAGAGAGAGAAAGAGATTTATTTTTTTATTTTACTTTAAGTTCTGAGATACATGTGCTGAACATGCAGGTTTGTTACATAGGTATACATGTGCCATGGTGGTTTTCTTCTCCTCTCAACCCATCATACAGGTTTTAAGCACCTCATGCATTATGTATTTGTTCTAATGCTCTCCCTCCCCTTGCCCCCGACCTGCTGACAGGCTCCAGTTTTATGTTCCCCTCCCTGGGTCTATGTGTTCTCATTGTTCAACTGCCACTTATGAGTGAGAACATGCAGTGTTTGGTTTTCTGTTCCTGTGTTAGTTTACTGAGAATGATGGTTTCTAGCTTTATCCATGTACCTGCATAGGACATGAACTCATTCTTTTTTCATGGCTGCATAGTATTCCATGGTGTATATGTGTCACATTTTCTTTATCCAGTCTATCATTTATGGGCATTCGGGTTGGTTCCAAGTCTTTGCTATTGTAAACAGTGCTGCAGTAAACATACATGTGCATGTGTCTTTATAGTAGAATGATTTATAATCCTTCGAGTATATACCCAGTAGTGGGATTGATGGGTTAAATGATATTTCTGGTTCTAGATCCTTGAGGAATCACCACACTGTCTTCCACAATGGTTGAACTAATTTAGACTCCCACCACCTGTGTAAAAGTGTTCCTATTTTTCCACATTCTTACCAGTATCTGTTGTTTCCAGACTTTTTAATGATTGTCATTCTGATGTAAAATGGTGTCTCATTTTGATTTGCATTTCTCTAATGACCAGTGGTGATGAGTTTTTTTTTCATATGTTTGTTGGACACATAAATGTCATCTTTTGAGAAGTGCCTGTTCATATCCTTCACCCACTTTTTGATGGGGTTGTTGTTTTTTCTTGTATATTTGTTTAAGTTTATTGTAGATTATGGATATTAGACCTTTGTCAGATGGATAGATTGCAAACATTTTCTCCCATTTCATAGGGTGTCTGTTTACTCTGATGACAGTTTCTTTTGCTGAGCAGAAGTTCCTTAGTTTAACTAGATCCCATTTGTCAGTTTTGGCTTTTGTTGCCATTGCTTTTGGTGTTTTAGTCATGAAGTCTTTGCCCATGCCTGTGTCCTGAAATGTATTGTCTAGGTTTTCTTCTAGGGCTTTTATGGTTTTAGGTTTTAGATTTAAGTCTTTAATCCATCTTGAGTTAATTTTTGTATAAGGTGAAAGGAAGGGGCCCAGTTTCCGTTTTCTGTATATGGGTATCCAGTTTTCCTAGCACCATTTATCAAATAGGGATTGCTTTCTGCATTGCTAGTTTTTGTCAGGTTTGTTGAAGATTGGATAGTTGCAGAAGTGTTATTTCTGAGGCTTCTGTTCTGTTCCATTGGTCTATATATCTGTTTTGGTAGCAGTACCATGCTGTTTTGGGTACTGTAGTCTTGTAGTATAGTTTGAAGTCAGGTAGCATGATGCCTCCAGCTTTGTTCTTTTTGCTTAGGATTGTCTTGGCTATACGGGCTGTTTTTTGGTTCTATATGAACTTTAAAGTAGTTTTTTCCAATTCTGTGAAGAAAGTCAATGGTAGCTTGATGGGAATAGCATTAAATCTGTAAATTACTTTGGACAGTATGGCCATTTTTATGATACTGATTTTTCCTATCCTTGAACTTGGAATCTGTTTCTATTTGTTTGTGTCCTCTCTTATCTCCTTGAGCAGTGGTTTGTAGTTCTCCTTGAAGAACTCTTACATGTCCCTTGTAAGTTGTATTCCTAGGTCTTGTATTTTTGTTGTAGCAATTGTGAATGGGAGTTCACTCATGATTTGGCTCTCTATTTATCTATTATTGGTGTATAGGAATGCTTATGATTTTTGCACATTGATTTTTTATCCTTCGACTTTTTTTAAGTTGTTTATCAGCTTAAGGAATTTCAGGGCTGAGACGATGGGATTTTCTAAATATATAATTATGCCATCTGCAGAGACAATTTGACTTGCTCTTTTTCTATTTGAATACTCTTTATTTTTTTTTCTCTTACCTGATTGCTCTGGCCAGAACTTCCAATACTATGTTGAATAGGAGTGGTGAGAGAGAACATCCTTGTCTTCTGCCAGTTTTCGAAAGGAATGTTTCCAGTTTTGCTTATTCAGTATGATGTTGGCTGTGGGTTTGTCATAAATAGCTCTTATTATTTTGAGATATGTTCCATCAATACCTAGTTTATTGAGAGTTCTTAGCCTAAAGGGTGTTGAATTTTATTGAAGGCCTTTTCTGCATGTATTGAGATAATCATGTGGTTTTTGTCATTGGTCTTCTTATGTAATGGATTATACTTACTGGTTTGTGTATGTTGAACCAGCCTTGCATCCCGAGGATGAAGCCGATTTGATCATGGTGTATAAACTTCTTGATGTGCCACTGGAATCTGTTTGCCAGTATTTTATTGAGCATTTTTGCACGAAGGTTCATCAGTGATATTGGCCTGACATTTTCTTTCTTGTTTTTTCTGTGCCTCTGCCAGGTTTTGGTATCAGGATGATGCTGGCCTCATAGAATGAGTTAAGGAGGAGTCCCTCTTTTTCCATTGTTTGGAATAGTTTCAAAAGGAAGAGTACCAGCTCCTCTTTGTACCTCTGGTGGAATTTGGCTGTGAATCTGTCTGGTCCTGGGCTTTTTCTGGTTGGCATTGCCTCAATTTCATAATTTGTTATTGGTCTATTCAGAGATTCAAATTCTTCCTGATTCTGTCTTTGGAGGGTGTGTGTGTCCAGGAACTTACCTATTTCTTCTAGATTTTTGAGTTTATTTGCATAGAGGTATTTATAGTATTCTCTGATGATAGTTTTTATTTCTGTGGGATCAGTGGTGATATCTCCTTTATCATTTTTTATTGTGTCTATTTCTTTTGTCTCTCTTTTCTTCTTTATTAGTTTGGCTAGTGGTCTATCTATTTTGTTAATATTTTTGAAAAACCGGCTCCTGGATGCATTGATTTTTTGAAGGGATTTCCATGTCCCTCTTTCAGTTCTGCTCTGATCTTAGTTATTTCTTGTATTGTGGTACCTTTTGAATGTGTTTGCTCTTGCTTCTCTAGTTCTTTCAATTGTGATGTAAGGGTTTAGATTTTAGATCTTTCCCACTTTCTCCTGTGGGCATTTAGTGCTATAAATTTCTCTATTAGCACTACTTTAGTTGTGTCCCAGAGATTCTGGAACGTTGTCGTTTTGTTCTCATTGGTTTCAAAGAACTTCGTTATTTCTGCCTTAGTTTCATTATTTACTAAGTAGTCATTCAGGGGCAGGTTGTTCAGTTTCCATGTAGTTGTGCAGTTTTGAGTGAGTTTCTTAATCCTGAGTTGTAATTTGATTGCACTGTGGTCTGAGAAAATGTTTGTTATAATTTCTGTTCTTTTGCATTTGCTGAGGAGTGTTTTACTTTCAATTATGTGATCAATTTTAGAATAAGTGCTATGTGGTGCTGAGAAGAATGTGTATTCTGTTGATGTGGGGTGGAGAGTTCTGTACGTATCTATTAGGTCCACTTGGTCTAGCACTGAGCTCAAGTCCTGAATATCTTTGTTAATTTTCTGTCTCCGTTGATCTGTCTAATGTTGACAGTGGAGTCCAAAAGTCTCCAGCTATTATTATGTGGGAGTCTAAGTCTCTTTGTAGATCCCTAGGAACTTGTTTTATAAATCTGAGTGCTCCTGTATTAGATGCATATACATTTACGATACTTAGCTCTTCTTGTTGCATTGATCCCTTTATCATTATGTAATGCCCTTCTTTGTCTGTTTTGTTCTTTGTTTAAAGTCTGTTTTATCAGAGGCTAGGATTGCAACCCCTGCTTTTTTTTTCACTTTCCATTTGCTTGGTAAATCTTCTTCCATCTCTTTATTTTGAGCCTATATGTGTCTCTGCATGTGAGATTGGTCTCCTGAATACAGCACACTGATGGGTCTTGACTCTATCCAATTTGCCAGTCTGTGTCTTTTAACTGGGGCATTTAACCCATTTACATTTAAAGTTAATATTGTTATCTGTGAATTTCATCCTGTCATTATGATGTTAGCTGGCTATTTTTCTCATTAGTTGATGCAGTTTCTTCCTAGCATCGATAGTCTTTACAATTTGGCATGTTTTTGAAGTGGCTGGTACCAGTTTTTCCTTTCCATGTTTAGTGCTTCCTTCAGGAGCTCTTGTAAGGCAGGCCTGGTGGTGACAAAATCCCCCAGCATTTGCTTGTGTGTAAAGGATTTTACTTCTCTTTCACTTATGAAGCTTAGTTTGACTGGATATGAAATTCTGGGTTGAAAACTCTTTAAGAATGTTGAATGTTGGCCCCCATTCTATTCTGGCTTGTAGAGTTTCTGCAGAGAGATCTGCTGTTAGTCTGTTGGGCTGTCCTTTGTATGTAAGCTGACCTTTCTCTCTGGCTGCCCTTAATATTTTTTCCTTCATTTCAACGTTGGAGAATTTGACAACTATGTATCTTGGGGTTGCTCTTCTAAAGTAGTATGTTAGTAGTGTTCTCTCTATTTCCTAGGTTTGAATGTTGGCCTGTCTTGCTAGGTAGAGGAAGTTCTCCTGGATAGTATCCTGAAATGTGTTTTCCAGCTTGATTCCATTCTCCCCATCACTTTCAGGTACCCTAATCAATCATAGGTTTGGTCTTTTCATATAGTCCCTTATTTCTTGGAGGCTTTGTTCCTTTTCATTCCTTTTTCTCTAATCTTGTCTTCACACCTTATTTCGGTAAGTTCATCTTTAGTCTCTGATATCCTTTCTTCCACTTGATCGATTTGGCTATTGATACTTGTTTATACTTCATGAAGTTATTGTGCTGTGCTTTTTAACTCTATCTGGTCATTTATGTTCTCATACTGTGTTATTCTAGTTATTAGTTCATGTAGCCTTTTTTCAAGGTTGTTAGCTTCCTTGCATTGGGTTAGAACACGCTTTTTTTTTTTAGCTCAGAGGAGTTTGTTATTACCCACCTTCTGGAGCCTCCTTCCATCAATTCCTCAAGCTCATTCTGTGTTCATTTTTGTGCCCTTACTGGAGAGGATTTGTGATAATTTGGAGGAGAAGAGGCATTCTGGGTTGTTAAATTTTCAGCATTTTTGCACTGTTTTTTCCTCATCTTAGTGGATTTATCTACCTTCATTCTTTGAGGCTGATGACCTTTGGATAGGGTTCTGTGTGGGGGTCCTTTTTGTTGATATTGATGTTATTGCTTTATGTTTGTTTGTTTTCCTTCTAACAATGAGGCCCCTCTGCTGTAGGTCTACCGCAGTTTGCTGGAGTTCCACTCCAGATCCTATTTGCCTGGGTATTACTAGTGGAGGCTGCAGAACAGCAAAGATTGCTGCCTGCTCCTTCCTCTGGAATTTTTGTCCTAGAGGGGCATGGGCCTGATGCCCGCCAGAGCTCTCCTGTATAGGTGTCTGTCAACTCCTGTTGGGAGGTCTCTCCCAGTCAGGAGGCATGGAGGTCAGGGACCCACTTGATGAAGCAGTCTGTCCCTTAGCAGAGCTGGAGCTCTGTGCTAGGAGAACCTTCCCTGTCAGGATCCACTGCTCTCTTCAGGGCTGGCAGGCAAAACTGTTTAAGTCCCCTGAAACTGTGCCCACAGTTGCCCCATCCCCCAGGTGCGCTGTCCTGGGGAGATGGGCGTTTTATCTGTAAGCTCCTGACTAGGGCTGCTGTCTTTCTTTCGGAGATGCCCTGCCCAGTGAAGAGGAATCTAGAGATGTAGGCTGGCCACAGCTGCTTTGCTATGCTGTGTTGAGTTCCATTCAGTCCGAACTTCTGAGCCTCTTTAGCACTATCAGGGAAAAACTGCCTACTCAAGCCTTAGTAATGGTGGATCCCCTCCCCCACCAAACTCGATCGTCCCAGGTCAAATTCAGAGGGCTGTGCTGGCAGCGAGAAATTTCAAGCCAGTGGTTCTTAGCTTGCTGGACTCTATCGGAGTTGGACCCGCTGAACAAGACCACTTGGCTCTCTAGCTTCATCCACCTTTCCACAGGAGTGAATGGTTCTCTTTTGCTGGGGTTCCAGTTGTCTCACAGTTGGAAATACAGAAATCACCCACATTCTGTGATGGTCTCGCTGGGAGCTGTAGATGGGAGCTGTTCCTATTGGGCCATCTTGCCAGATCCCCCAAGAAAGAGATTTATTGTAAGGAATTGGCTCAAATGATTCTGCAGATCTTGGAACTTTCTCAACATGTAGTTCCAATCTGAGTCCATAGACCTAAAAACAAGGAGAGCTAATAGTGTAAGCTCCAGTCCCAAAGCTGGCAGGCTTAAGACTCAAGAGCCATTGTTTCAATTCAGGTCTGAAGGTTGGAAAAAAAATCAATATCCCAACTCAAGGCAGTCAGGCAGGAGGAGTTACCACTTACTCAGGCTTTTTTTTTTTCTTTTTTCTTTTTTTTGTAATTCAGGTCTTTAATTGATCAGATGAGACCCATCTACACAAGGGAGGTCAATTGGCTCTATGCAGTCTACTGATTCAAAGGCTAATCTCCATCCAGAAACACCCTCACAGACATACTCAGAATAATTGGTCACATGTCTGGGCACTTTGTGACCTAGTCAAGCTGGCATATAAAATTAATCATCATGGCGGTGATAAATAAATTGTTGTTACATGATTAGATGGTAGTAATAACTAGAATTTAATCCAAATCTTTAAAATAGAAAGGGCTTTGCTTTTAATAACTATGCTACGTTATCAGTATTTTCTTTCACACCCCGAGTCTTCCTTGCAATTCTTCCTTCTTCCTTTATATTTCTGCAACCATCCTAATTTAGGATGTCTTTATTGCATGCCCAGATTATTGAAGTGATCTATAAATTGATATCTCCTCTTCTAGTCTATCCCTGACTCCCCCTTCCCATGTATCTCTGGCACAGTCACTAGATTAATGTTCTTAAAAATATTTTGCAATATTTGCTAGCTCAGGAATTTATAACATCCCCCAACCTTATAGATGAAATGTGAGCATCTCAACCCAGACATTAAGACTTTTGTGTTAAGGCTCCACTTGTGCAGGTAATAAATATGCATTTTGCCTGGAGTCAAAATTTTGAGGTATCAAGCATAAAGCAAAAATGGCATATGGCCAAATTTACTCTTAAAATTTCAATTTTTTTCTATGTAGTGTGGTATATACAATTTATATTTATGGCAACAGAAGCATTTCTCTTATGGACTAAAATTTAGATGCTTGCCAAGCTAGATTAAAAGAGAGTCTACAACAGAAATTTGGACATGCCAGGTTGCTATATACCTACTAGAGAATGATGTATAGGTAGATCATTTGATACTTTTCCTGCTTGCTCCCTGAGTTTATTTGTTTTTTATTCATCCTCTTTAATCTTAATATAGATTAAATAAATATATATTTATTGTGAAGATTAAGTGAGATGGTGGAGCTGCATGTGTGTGTGTTGTGGGACACAGTGGGTGTGTGATACTGGTGAGGATGGTGGTGGGAAAATAAGATCTTTCTAAAGTCACCTGTAAGTGAAGTGTACTTTAGATGTGATGCCATTTTGCTGCCTTATTTTTCATATATTTGTGTTCAGATGGAATACCTTTTTTCTCGGTAGCTCAAGGGTGCAGTGACTCTAACACACAATGCTGCTTAATGCCCCTCTGTATTCTAGTAAATTTCCCTGCCCACAAGGAAGTATTTCTGGTTGTGAACTAAATATCTTGAGACATTAATAGTGGGACTTCTACTTCAGTACACATACTGGTGGGGAGGCAATGAACTGGAACTTTCTAGAAAGTGTGCAATCTGTAAGCTCAGATTTGTCCTTGCCTATCCTTTTCCTTCAGAAGTCGTTGATCACATTTAATCTCTTCTCCTCATCAACTAAAAGTATTAGTACATGTCAGTATTTCTTTACTGGTGATAAAAAATCTAAGTAGTTTTTACAAAATAGTATTTTTGAGAAGTAGCCTGGTAGGGGAGGAAGAAATCTTTAGATGATAATAATATTACTGAAGAAGGAAGATAAATCATTACAAGCTAAAGTCAGCCGAAGTATATTGTGCTACAAAGAGCAGTGGATTAGAGATACTCTGTTCTTGTATAAAGAACCCAGAAATAAGACTGCCCACCTACAACTATGTGATATTCAACACACCTGACAAAAACAAGCAATCAGTAAAGCATTTCCTATTCGATAAATGGTGTTGGGATAACTGGCTAGCCATATGCAGAAGATTGAAACTGGACCCCTTCCTTACACCATATACAAAAATCAACTCAAGATGGATTAAAGACTTAAATGTAAAACCCAAAACTGTAAAAACTCTCTAAGACAACCTAGGCAATACCATTCAGAATGTGGGCACAGGCAAATATTTCATGACAAAGATACCGAAAGCAATAGCAACAAAAGCAAAAATTGACAAATGGGATCTAGTTAAAGAACTTCTGTATGGCAAAAGAAACTATCATCGGAGTAAACAGACAATCTACAGAATGGGAGAACATTTTTGCAAACTATGCATACCACACAGGTCCAAAATCCAGCATCTATAAGGAATTTGAACAAATTTACAGTAGAAAAACGACCTCGTTAAAAAGTGGACAAAGGGTATGAGCAATTACTTTTCAAAAGAAGATATATATGTGGCCAATAGTCAGTCATACGGAGAAAATGTTCAGTGTTACTGATCATTAGTGAAATGTAAATCAAAACCACAATGAGATACCATCTCACACCAGTGAGAATGGCTGTTATTGAAAAGTCCAAAAGTTATAGATGCTGGCTAGGTTGTGGAGAAAAAGGAGTGCTTATACATTGTTGGTGGGAGTGTAAATTACTTCAGCCATTGTGGAAGACAGTGTGGTGATTCCTCAAAGACCTTAAGAGACAGCTACCATTCAACCCAGCAATCCCATTACTGTGTATAAACTCAAAGGAATAAAAATCATTCTATTATAAAGCCACATGCATGCATAAGTTCATTGCATCACTATTCACAATAGCAAAGACATGGAATCAACTTAAATGCCCATCAATAATAGACTGGATAAAGCAAATGTGGTACATATACATACACCTTGGAATACTATGCAGCCATAAAAAATAATGAGATCATGTCTTTTACAGGAACATGGATGGAGCTTGAGACCATTGTCCTTAGCAAACTAGCACAGGAACAAAAAACCAAATACTGTATGTTTTAACTTATGAGTAGGAGCTAAATGATGAGAATGCATGGATATGAGTAGGAGCTAAATGATGAGAATGCATGGACACAAAGAGGGGAACAACAGACACTGGGGCCTTTCAGAGGGTGGAGGGTGGTGGGAGAAGGAAGAGGATCAGGAAAAAACAATTGATACTAGGCTTAATTCCTGGGTGATGAAATAATCTATACAACAAACCCCCCAATACAAGTTTGCATATGTAAAAAGCCTGCCCTTGTACCCCCAAACTTAAAATAAAAGTTAAAAAAATGAAAACACTTTAAAAAATTAAAAGAGAGTATTCTGCTCCTAGATCTTCCACAGGCTCTTTGGGGAGATCTTAGAAAAGTCACACATCCTCATCTACCTTTAGTTTTCTTATCTTTAACAGAGGAATTCGGTGCTTTCTAATGTTCCTTCCCATTGTGTTCTATGTCTATGGTAGCAACACATTCATTGACAAGTTCAGCAGATGGTGGGTGTACTCTTTGCATGTCACATATTCAGAGAAATACCAGCATTGTTCTTGTTGCAGATAATAGTGGAAGAGGACGCTACCTGCTCATGTGCTTTTTGAGGCATTTGAGTGTCTACATTACAATATTGATGGAATTGACAATACAGTACAGGTCTAAAGGGAGTTATATATGTGAATAGTTCTGTGAATCTATAAGCGAATGGTGTGTGTGTGTGTATAAAATAAATGTCTGGATTTTCAGCCATCTCTCCAGTGGCCTCCATCTGCGGAACACTATCGCATGTCGCTGCTTTAGATCATCCAGAACACACTGAACACAACAAAACGAGAGGAAGAGCCTTCTGCTTCCTATTCTTGGTCTTCGGCTGAAAATGACTCTACAGGTATAGATAAAAATAACCATCCTCAATTTCTCTTTAGAGGACCTAAATGAAGTCTTTTTCTTGTTCAATATCAAAGCTCTTTTGCTCAAACTCATATCTGTCTTTTTATTTCATTTATCTTGGACTTCAAGAAATAAAGCAAGAAAAACTGTAAAGATATGGAAGGATATGGGAGGCCAAGAGATAATATCCTGACAGAAGGTCCATTTACAAAAAAATATATATTCAAGAAATGAAAAAAAAAAGATATCAGAGAGACACAGGTAATGCATGAATAAGGCTTATCAGAGTAAAATAGAATTTTATTTTTCAGATTAAGGAGTTTTCTTGTTCAGGAAAAGATTTAGAATTTTCAGGAATTTTAAACTTAGTTTTTATACTATTTTAAAAGTTATAAGAAATGAACTACTTTATGAAAGTAATCTAATACCTTAGTGTACCTTATAAAGTCCTTCAACTGGAGTTTAAATATACTTTATTTAAAGTATAATAGTTTAAATATAAACTTTAATATTACAGATATTCTAACTTGCAAATACAAAGGGAAACTAAAGTCTAAATATAACAAAGTTATTTTTTAAAATGAAGATTGAACAGTAATTCACTTTTGCGGATCCTTTCCTTCTCTTTATAGGCATGAATCTACTCATAATATTTTTCGGTTGGAAATGAAATATCTTTAACTCTTTTTATTTTCACATTTAATGTTACTTCTCAATGTTAAAGCCATACAATCTTTAAAATGCCAAGCTGTACAAGGATATATTGCATGAAAATAGTGAGAAACTGCTCATAAGATACTAAAACATCTGGATAAAAATGACATTAAATAAACTATCAGGCAGCAGTTTTGTTTCTGCAATGTTAAATATCCAGTTGTTTGGAAACATCCAGATGCTTGTCAGGCTGCAAAAACTTCCTAGTGGTGAAAGGATCTTTTATGTTGTATGTAAATATATCAGGATGACTCACGGCTAGGATCAGGATCCAAAGACATTGGTAGCTCTCATGTTGAGGTTCATCTTTTAGGACATAAGTTGAAAGAAATGAGCTTTCTAGGTGGTTTAAAGTCATTAGAAGCCCCTTGACAACGATGCACAGATAGCCCTTCATTATAGTCACATGGCATAAACTTGTTGCTTTTTCCAGTCAACCCATTCTATTTCTTACCCCAGCTCTGACCCAAGCACATACTTTGTACTTTGCTCTCATGGGTGGGCCTTGACTGAGAAAGCTGATTGATAAGTCTGTCAGGTTTCTCATATTAGTGTATGAGATCCATTTTAATTCCTAAGGAATCAGAAGCTTTTGGTATCTTGCCAGCTGTTTCCCTATAGTATTAGGCAGGGTCTAATCAGGAAACAGAAACCTCATATTAATTTGATTAGGGATGGTTTAAGATAAAGAGTTATTAACTGATAACAGATTAACTAAGAGGGGATAAATGAGAACTTAAATGACTGAAGGAGAGAGAGTAACCAAGGAAGGAGTAAACCTGGAAGGGAAGAATTCATTCCAAGGCAAGAATTCAGACTTCAGTGGGATGGGTTGTAGCTCACTGAATGACAGTGGTTTGCTAAGTTGCCACATCCAGTGCTTATCCAAAATCAGTGACTCAAGATGGCCAGGCAGAGAATTGCTTGCTGTGTGTCAATGATACTAGCCAGGAAACTTCCCAGGAAAGGAAGATGCTTTGAATTCACCAGGAAGCCATTGCCAGGAAACTTTTACTAGGAAGACATCATGAAGCTGGGTGGGGCACTTCATGAAACCTACCTTCAGAAAGCCACCTGGGGTGTCCAAGGAACTTGCTTGGTAGTTAATTCAGAAGAGCCACTAAGGTCACTAGGGGTGAATTCACTGAGTGAATACCAACCGACTGCAGCAGCAGCAGAAAAAATAAAAGCATGCCAGACCCAGGAGGAGAAGACTTTTCCTCCTCCAGGGTCCTTTCATGTCTCTCCCGGCAAAGATCAACATCTTGCCAACTGCCAAGGGAGAAAGGGTTTAGTATCATGAGCAGGCAACAGGGTAGATTTGGAAGTGAGAGGCAATAAACTGACACGTTCCTCCTTTGATATATGGTTAAATCATGTTTGAATGCAGTGGAATTATAAAGAAAAGTAAATCATAAACTAGGATCATGTAGCCTTGCAGTGTAATACGGAGGATCAGTTCAGTCTTCACTGCCTCTGGGATTTAGGTTATGATTATATGTACTCTGTATCTGTGGATTTAAGAGAACGTCAACTGAAAGAAAAATTGAGTACTATTATGTACCTTCATGATAGAAAATTATTGCCAATGAAGCCGTGATATTTCATTGGAGGATGCACCCCTGTTTCTGAAATATTAAAATGTAGAAATATCTTAGAAATTTTTAAGTCTTTATTGTTGTAGAAGCAGTAAGTTACAATAAAAGAGGACCAGAGCTTTGGTAAGTAACCTCAGAAAATAGTCTCCCTTCTCCCTTCTTTCTCATTTGCCTCTTTACTTATTCAAACCTTCATCATCTTTTCAGGTTTTATATTTTTCCCACCCCCATGAAGACTTTGATACTTTGCCTTTCATTTTTCTCCCTCCTTATATACACGTCTTGACTTCTGACTACTCTTAAGAATATACACTAATACTTTTTCCTAGTTGTTTCATGTGTGTTGAACTTATCTTCCTACCTTCTTTGTAAATTCCTTGAAGAACTTCACTGGCAACTTCGTCTACATTTGTATAAAAAGTTTACTTGATTGATCAATAGCTCCAGTGAGGTGGGTATTAAATATAAGTACTTAAATATAAGTACATCTGGGGATTAAAAAATGAGTAACCTAATCATGCCTATGCTTATGAAGATTCCTGTTCCTATTTTACTTCACTCATTAATTAAAACATGGCGGGTTGAAAAATTTTGATAATCATATTTATATTTAATCTGCACAAAATTGAACTTTGATTTATATTGTCAAAGTTAGAGCTAGAGCATGACAATATAAGATGAATATATATGTGAAACTGGGCTGAATTGAGTGGCTTAAGCTTTCCACTGACACCTGTTCCTCTGGAGTGTATAATGCTAACTGAAATCAATTCAAGGTCATTGTGTCTCCTTTACCTCAGGTCCAGGTCAAAGGTAATCTTTATCAGCCAGCAGGTGCTATGTGACACCAAGGTCATTTCAAATATCCCTTATATCAAAGACCTTGCAAAAGGCAGAGAAATAAACTAATATGTACCTTTTCTCACTAGAGAAACTACTTGGAACATGTCACATTGGAGGGAAATATGTTTAAAATAAGATTATTTTGTTAGAACACATTTTAAACATTTTTAGTCATGACAGGGGAAGGTTGTTTTGTGATTTAATTTCCCACGGTAAGGGTGCAATTTAAAGTCTGACAACTATACGTAAACCTTATAAAAGCTCCTTTGAACGGCAAAGCAGGAGACGTCTCAGTAGTGAATTAATCTCTTGAATGAGTTTCTTGCAGAAGCAGACCATAACTCTAGGGTGAAGCTGGTGTTGCTCTGTTGCTCTCCATTTACCCACCTTAAATGTATTGTTAATAAGAGTGGTGAATTTGAGGAATTGGGGTGGCCCCAGTACTGCACTCATTATTTCATTCAATCATCTTTTTGTCTGGTCATACTGTTGACAGCCCAATCTATACCCTGACAACAGAGATCTAGAATGTACAAGTATTTCTAACTCGATTTTTATTTCTTTAGTCTGGGGATGTTTCTTTTTAAAATAAATATTTTGAATAAGTTCTTTTTGAATGTAATTTTGGGAACTGAAGATTGAGGATGGTGAGAGGCTCCCAAGGCTAAAATGATCACCTCTGTTTCATTTAGAGTTAATTAATATGAAAACCATAACTTTTAAAATGTAAGTTCTAAAAATGTTGGAGAAGGCTTTGTATTGTGAGATACAGCTCATTTAAAATTTTCCAGGGTCTTCTAGTTCACTAAAATTTTGTTCTTTTATGTGTGGTTACATCATGAGTCATAGGGTGACAAGAGGTGATGTAATTCTTGGGCAATGTAATAGGACTTTGAGTCATTATTGAAGTTTTGGTCAGTATCATAATCTAAAAGGCCAGCCTTCCCACCCAGGCCTGGCATGTTCACTTTCTGACTCCCATGTGATCACCCTCCGCTCATCATGTCTTCACATAATAGACATAACTATATTTTCCCTTGGAGCCTGGGTGCAGCCTGAGTCCTTCTTAACCCAGAGCTACAAGAAACCACTCCTAATTGATAGAGCTGGCTGGAAGATGACACTTACTAGCTATCCCAGATCTTGTGGTCTATGGACTTTTTGGGGCTGGTAGTGGTGGAGGTGGTAGTGATGACAATTATAAGCACTTTAAAGTTTATAATCTGTTCTCATAGATCCTGTTTCATTGAATGAAGCCATGCTTTCAATGAGGTATAAATGAAGAGCTGAAATTTCATTCACCGTTTGGGTGTGTGTGTGTGTGTGCGCACGTGCATCAATTTCATCTAGTTCTGCCCTGATCTTGCTTATTTCTTTTCTTCTGCTGGGTTTGAGTTTGATTTGTTCTTGTTTCTCTAGTTCCTTGACATGTGACCTTAGATTGTCTATTTGTGCTCTTTCAGACTTCTTGATATAAGCATTAATGCTATGAACTTTCCTCTTAGCATCACTTTTCCTGTATCCCAAAGGTTTCAATAGTTTGTGCTACTATTATGGTTTAGTTCAAAGTATTTTTTAATTTCCATCTTGATTTCATTGTTGACACAATAATCATTTGGTAGCAGGTTATTTAATTTTCTTAGTGTAGAGGGTTCCTTCTGGAGTTGATTTCCAGTTTTATTCCACTGTAGTCTGAGAGAGTACTTGATATAATTTAAATTTTCTTTTCTTGTTTTGTAAGCTATCATATGGTTTATCTTAGAGAATATTCCATATGCTGATGAATAGAATGTCTGTTTTGCACTTGTTGGGTAGAATGTTCTGGAAATATCTGTTAAGTTTATTTTATTTAGGGTAAAATTTAAGTCCATTGTTTCTTGATTTCTCTCTTGATGACTTGTCTAGTGCTGTCAATGAAGTACTATAGTCCCCCACTATTACTATGTTGCTATCTATCTCATTTCATAGATCTAGTGATAATTTTTAAATAAATTGGGGAACTCAAGTGTTACATGCATATATATTTAGAATTGTGATATTTTCTGTTGGAGTAGTCCTTTTATCATTGTATATTGTTCCTCTTTGACTTTTTAAACTGCTGTTGCTTTCACGTTTGTTTTGTCTCATAGAAGAATAGATTCTCCTGCTGGGTGTGGTGGCTTCTGTCTGTAATCCCAGCACTTTGGGAGGCCGAGGTGGGTGGATCAATTGAGGTCAGGAGTTTGAGACCAGCCTGGCCAACATGGTGAAACCCTGTCTCTACTAAAAATAGAAAAATTAGCTGGACATGGTGGCAGGCGCCTGTAATCCTAGCTACTGGGGAGACTGAGGCAGGATAATCACTTGAACCTAAGAGGCAGAGGTTGCAGTGAGCTGAGAATGTGCCACTGCACTCCAGCCTGGGTAACAGAGCAAGACTCTATCTCAAACAAAACAAAACAAAACAAAAAATAAAAAAATAGCTACTCCTGCTTGCTTTTGGTGTCTCTTTGCATGGATATGTTTTTCAATCCCTTTAAGTTTATGTGTGTCCTTATGTGTCAGGTGAATCTCTTAAAGACAGCAAATGCTAGGTTGATAAGTTCTTATCCATTCTGTATCTTTTTAGTGGAGCATTTAGGCCACTTACATTCAATATTAGTATTAAGATGTGAAGTACTATTCTATTCATTGTGCTATTTGTTGCCTGAATAGCTTTATTTTTCATTGTGTTATTTTATAGGTTCTGTGATATTTATGGTTTAATAGATTCTATTTTGGTGTATTTTGAGGATATGTTTCAAGATTTAGAGCTCCTTTTAGCCGTTCTTGTAGTGCTGGTTTGGTAAATTCTGTCAGTGTTTGTTTGTCTGAGAAAGACCATATTTTTCCTTCATTTATGAAGCTTAGTTTCACTGGATACAAAATTCTTGACTGATAATTGTTTTGTTTAAGGAGGCTAGAAGTAGGACCCCAATCCCTTCTAGCTTGTAGGGTGTCTGCTGAGAAATCTGCTGTTAATCTAATAAATTTTCCTTTGAAGATTACCTAATGCTTTTGCCTCACAGTTCTTAAGATTCTATCCTGTCTAGACTTTAGATAACCTGATGACTATGTGCCTAGGTAATCATCTTTTCACAATA
The DNA here is from genome assembly GCF_000951035.1 of Colobus angolensis palliatus. NCBI lineage: Eukaryota > Metazoa > Chordata > Mammalia > Primates > Cercopithecidae > Colobus > Colobus angolensis. The sequence continues at coordinate 1,036,917 of NW_012116400.1, forward strand.
AATTTCCCAGGTGTTCTTTGAGCTTCTTGTAGTTGAATATCTAGATCTCTAGCAAGGCTAGGGAAGTTTTCATTGATTATTCCCTCATTTTCAATGTCATGGGAGAGAGATTTATTTGAACTCCTGCAGAGCTGCCTAAGCCCTGCATCTTTCAGAAGGAGGCAGAAATGAATGCTTTAATGCTCTCCTCTATAGTCGGTCTATGGAGATAGAATAGGTAAGTTCTTAGCAGAGCCTGTTAGCCTTGGCACCAAAACCTATGTTATAAGACTATTCATATCATGTTTATTAGTTACAACAGCAATGGGTAGCTTATATGTGTCAAAATATAATGGTTGGAACCCTGTGTTTCCTCCACCCTCAAAAAAATGAAGAGGGAGTAAATGTAAGCTCTTTCTGGGATGCAAAGGCTGAAAGAAGAAAAATAAGACGATTGCTTGTGTTGCCTGGCATTCAAAGCCCTGTATTTCTTTTCTCCTCCTCCTCCTCCTCCTCCTCCCCCTCCTTCTTCTTCTTCTTCTTCCTCTTCCTCTTCTTCTTCTTCTTCTTCTTCTCCTTCTTTCTCCCTTCTTCTTCTTCTTCCTCCTTCTCCTTCTTCTTCTTCCTCTTCCTCCTCCTCCCCCTTCTTCTTCTTCTTCTTCCTCCTCCTCCTCCTTCTTCTTCTTCTTCTTTTCTTCTTCTTCTTCTTTTCTTCTTCTTCTTCTTTCTTTCTTCTTTCTTCTTCTTCTTCTTCTTTGTTATTATTCTTCTTCTTCTTCCTCTTCTTCTTCCTCCTCCTCCTCTTCCTCCTC
>NW_012116400.1:1038037-1040946 GCF_000951035.1 Colobus angolensis palliatus
ATCTCCACTCACTGCAACCTCCACCTCCTGGGTTCACGCCATTCTCCTGCCTCAGCCTCCCGAGTAACCGGGACCACAGTCACTGGCCACCACCAAAGCCCTTTAATATTTCAATCCCAGCCTCCTTTTACAGCTTTCTGTCTTTATTGATCTCCTACGTGAATTCTCTACATCAGCAAGGTTGGTCTACTCATTGTCACTCAAACATGAGTTTTCTATTCCCACCTTATTAGCTTTCCAAATGCCATTTTACTTACCCAATACACATTTCTTTTTCCTCTCCATTTATTTAAAATCCTAAGTCTTCCAAGGACTGGCTTATATTCTCTCTTCTAAGTAAAGTCCTCCCTGTTTCCTGAAGTTAACAATTCTCTCTTTGTCTCTCTCTCTCTCTTCGCCTGCCACATCTGAATCTGGCATCTTTCATTTAGCTAGGCTTTAACCTGTGCTGAGTACTGTGGTACCAAGCTTGACCCTAGTGATAAAATGATGAGCAAATCAGACAAATCTTTCCCTGCCCATATGGGAACTCATAATCTAGTAGGGTGGAAAGATGTCAATCAGTTGCCAAATTATAGCTACTACTTATAATGCTTACTATGTTCCAAGGGCTTCATTTGATATAATTTTGGTTAATCCTTAACAACAGCTTTTTTGGAGCTTGTGTTATACTTCACGAGATAGCCTCTGTGTTTTTCCAATTTCACATATGGGAAAATAAAGGTTAAGGGGTTAAGTAACTTGCCCAGGACCATCCAAATGCTGGAACAGTTTCTGAACTCAGTTGGTCTTAACCAGTAGGCACCATTTCTCTAGGTACTTACTCCTCCATTTGCTTTAACCTTTACTGACTGCCTTGTGTTATAATTAACTCATATGCATACATATCTTGTCTCCTCAACTACCTTATAGTGCAAGATCCATAAGGAAACTTGATCATGTCTTAGGAAGTAGTTAGGAATGCAGGCTCTGGAAACAGACAAATCTGTATTTAAATCCCTGGTACCCTGGCTGTGTGACTGGATAAAAATTAATTAATCTCTCTGATCTTCTGTTTCCTTATTTGTAAAACAGACAAAATAATAACCCTGAGGAAGCAATTAAGAGCTAACCAAGATGATATATATAGAGAGCGTGAGTACAGTGCTTGGCACACAGTACATGAAAGCTAATATTCTTTGAGCCTTCACCCCTCACCTCCTAGCACAACGGTTCACACACAGCACTGCAATTATCTTTCTTGAATGACTAAATGTAGTGAAAACATAAACGTTCAAAATAATCCTTCAAAAGGTCCCTTTGACAGTTAATTTTTATTACAACATATTTTTCTAAGGCATGCAGTTTTATTATTTTAAGATACATCATATGGCATAATCAGAAAGTACAGAAAATTTAATATATAAGGATTTGATTAATTTGAACTTGGTTAATTTCAGGTAAAATTTGAGAACTTACCTTTATGTAAATGTAATAAAAAATAACCATTTGTTCTTAGCACATACATACTTTTGACTACATAGCATGCAAAAAATTTCATACATTAAATATTCTAATTTGATTTTTATTAATACAAAATTAATGAGCAAAATTACTAAATGAGCACCTAATGTGTGCAATATGTTCAAGAAATTTACAATTAAGCTTTTTGGTAGTTTCAAAGTTTCCCAGATTATTAAATTCTTGTTTAAATGATCATATAAGGGTCAGCCTAGACTTCATCTGAATTATCACAAATTCTTAAACAATTACTTTCAAATAAATAAAATGTTGTTTCTGAAATACTCCACATTCTCTTTAAGGGACTTAAAAAGAAAGTAAAAATTTGGCTGGGCACAGTGGCTCACAATTGTAATTCCAGCTCTTTGGGAGGCCAAGGCAGACAGATCACCTGAGGTCAGGAGTTCGAGACCAGCCAGGTCAACATGTGAAACCTCATCTCTACTAAAAATACAGAAATTAGCCAGGTGTGTTGGCTCATGCCTGTAGTCCCAGCTACTCAGGAGGCTGAGGCAGGAGAATCGCTTAAACCCAGGAGACAGAGGTTACAGTGAGCTGAGATCATACCACTGCCCCCCAGACTGGGTGACAGCAAGACTGTGTCTAAAAAAAAAATAATAAAAAAAAAAACAGTTTAATTGTAAAAATTTAATCTATCTTAATGAATTTCTAAATATTTAGAAAATTTCCAGATAGCTTTCTGAAATTCATTTCCAGTTTAATTCCTTTAGGTTCAACAACATACTTTTTTATTTCTATTCTTTTAAAGTTGTTAAGGTTATTTTATGGCCCACACTATGTCCATTATTGTGAATATTCCATGAGAAAATAATATTGAGAAAAATATGCATGCTGCTGTTGTGGGATAAAATGCTCTATAAATATCCACAACATGAAGGTGATTGATAGTGTTATGCAAATCTTCTATATCCTTATTAATTTTCTTTCCACTTAGTCTATTGATTGCTGAGAGAGGGAGAAGTACTGAAATCTGCTCTCATTATGCAGTTGTTTATTTCTCCACTCTGTGCTATTAATTTTCACCTCACGTATTTGGAAACCCACTGTTAGGTACATATACACTTAATATTATTAGGCCTTATTGGCAAATGGATCCCTTTATTACTATGAATGTCCTTCTTTATCCCAGGTAAAACTGCCTGTTTTGAAGCTTACTCTGTGTAATATTAATATGGCAAACTCAGATTTGTTTTAATTGATATATACATGGTGTGCACTTTTCCCAGCCTTATACTTTAACCTATATATGACTTTACACTTAAAGTAGCTTTCTTGTAGACAGCTGTTTTCTTACTCTTTATCTATTCTGTTTAATTGCTATGTTTAGGCCCTTTACATTTAATGTTATTGATATGGTTAAATTGAAATCCATCACCTTTACAGCTAGT
>NW_012116400.1:1046166-1059660 GCF_000951035.1 Colobus angolensis palliatus
CCCCCCCCTTCACTTACAGCTAGTTTCTATTTGTCACATCTGATGTTTATTCCCACCTCCACTTTTATCCTTCTTGCTTTTATGATAAATATTTTTTTCATTTATCTCCATTATTTGTTAATGATTTATACTCTTTAAATTTTCTGTGGTTTCCTTGGATTTATCTTTAATCACACTATAGCTTGTAATAATATTAACTACCTCATGTGTAAAGTAAGGGCTTTACAAGGGCATACTTTCAATTCCTCTCTTTCATTTTTGTGCCATGGTTTCCATGTATTTTACTCCATAAGTGTTATAAACTCAAAACACATTGCTATATTTTTTGCTTTAGGCATTCAACTATATTTAGTAGCAATTAAAAATTTTTCTTAACATTTTTATATTTACCCTCATTTATGTTATTTCTACATCTATTCATTTCTTTGTGTAGATCCAAGTCTGTCTGCTATCATATTTCCTCTACTTGAACAAATTATTTTAACTTTTTTCATTTTGTATTGCAAGTCTGCTGAAAATGAATTCTCTCAGTTTTTTTTTAGTCTGACAAAGTCTTTATTTATCCTTAAATTTGGAAAGATATTTTTGTTTGGTAGAGAATCCCAGTTTGACAGTGTTTTTTTCTGCACTTTAAAGATGTCACTCTGTTATCTTCTGCCTGTACAGACAAAATATCTGCTATAATTTTTTCCTTTTTTTTAGTATGTCTAATGTGTTCTTCTTCTCCCCCGACCTCACATGGCTGCTTTCAAAACTTCCACTTTTCTCATTTTTTTTCTCAGCAGTTTGAATATGGTTTGTCTAGGGGCATGTGTGTGTGTTTCCTTGTGCTTGGGGAGCCCTGAACTTTTTAGATTTGTGATACAATGGATTTTATTACTTCTTAAAATTCTCAGCTAGTATATTTTAAAATAATTCTTCCACCTTGTTTCCTTTCTCTCCTCTGAGATGAAATACATAGAGAGAGAGACAGAGAAGGAGAGAGAGCCATTTGATGTCCAGATTTTGGAAGTTCTGTTCTGTTCATTTTATCTTCTACTCTTTATTTTCTTGTGTTTCAGTTCTGGTAATCTATTCAACTGCCTTTAAGATCTTTGTTTCCTTCACTCTGCTGAAATCAGCAAAAGCCTTCCCTATCTGTTTATGCATGTTGTCCACCTTTTCCATTAGTATGTTTAACATACTAATAATATTTATTTTACATTCCCTCTTTGTTAGTTCCAACATCTGGTTCATTCCTGAGTCTGGTTTTGCTGGTATTTAGTCCCTTGACGATGGGTTGTTTCTTTTTCTTAATTTATTGAGTGTCTCACAATTTTTCTTAAAAGCTGGTCATTCTGTGTGTGACGGTGGAGACTGAGATAAATAATATTTAGGCTTGGAAATGAGAACACCTTCTCTTTTGCTAAGAGAAAGATCTACAAAGTGTCTGGTTAAGTTAATCTCACTAGGAGTTGAACTGAGTTTGAGTGATGTTGTTACTGTGGTTACCTTTACTATATCATCAGCTTCAATTCCCTGCATATTTACCTTGTGCTCAGGCTGGGCAGTAGTTTTCTGGAAGGTTTTTATTCTCAGGATCTCTTTAACCCTCAGTTTTAGACCTTCCCTTTATGCTTGTACCTCAGAGAGGTTTTTATGCTCTTGCCCATCCCTTAGCAATAGACTTCTGTTGGTTGTTACTCAATGCTTGATAGCATGGTAGGGGAGATTTGGTGGGGCGGGGGCCTATTGTCCTAGACCACCCTCAGTGTTAGACTAACTCTGTGTTCCTTTATCTGTGGGGGGGGGGATATTTCAGTGATCTTGTCATTGTCTCAGAAAAAGAGAATGACTGCCTTTCCCCAGGGTACAGAGTTTTTCATTTTCCCTTTTCACACCCACAGTGGGCCATTGTCTGTACACTGGTGACAGCAGACTTTATTTCTCTTCCTCCAGTAACTTAAAGCTTTTGTTTTATAATGAAAACAAAAAAATTCCAGATGGGACTTTGTGTACTTCCTGGAGAGAGAGAGAGCCACTCTCCAGTTCCAGGCCTGCACCATAATGGAAGATTTCTCTTCCACTATGCCTGTGGTCTTTTCTGTGATCACAGTGAAAATTCTGCTAGTGAGTTTTCAGCTTCCAGAGACTCCATATTCTCATACTAGCTCACATTCAGTCTTTAGTCATTAGTTAAAGGATTCTTCTTAACCACTTATAGGGAAGCATTGCTTTCCTTCTATGCTCTGGGTGTTTGTGTCCCATTTTTCCATGGAGGTTCCTATCTTTTCTCAGATTTCAGATGTGAGCCTAGGTCTCTACTGAGATCGAGAAACATTATAATCTGGTAGATTTTCTACATTTTTTTTTTTTTGTTAGAGTGAGAGTGATACTTTTAAGTTTTCTACATCCCAAGTGGAATGTAACCTCACTAAAAGGAAAATAAAATTATGCAGCCTTGAGTGAAAAAAGCCAGTTTATTAGTTCTGTGGGACAAAGAGACATCTTAGGACTGCAGTAAAACGTGAATTCACTTGCAAAAAGTGTAAGGGGAATGGTAAGAAGTAAAGCTAATATGCTCAGAAGGTGAGCCAAGTAAGAGAAAACAAGTATCAGGAGATCTAAAGGGGGAAGAGACAGGAATATACTGAAAGACGTCCTCTTGTCCAAGTGAGTCAGCAGTGACAAGTTCGGTGAGAAAAGGTCAGAAATGTTTTAAAATGGAACATTCACGTGTTTAGGTTCATTGACACCTATAAAGGAAAAGCAATATATTCCAACTCTGAGGAGACTAAAAATGAGAAATTTAACAGACTCTGAGGAGGTGAATAGTTTTTGCTCTCCTTGTACACCTCAGACTTACTGTTTAGCATGTATGGGCATGAAGCAGAAAACAAAATCAAAGCAAAACCACCTACTAGTTCAAAAAAGAATCAAATAGTACATCTGGCTGGTTATAGTGTGCATGAAAAACTGCCTCTTATAATAATGATTTTTAGTTAATACCATTATTTATCAAATGAAATAATATACATAAAACTGCTTTGCCCATGAATGAAATAAAAATAAATATGAATTATTAGGATTATAACTGTTGCTTTGTTTAGAAATTAACCTGGTTATGTTTCAGAATGAGCTCAATAAATGTCCACATCCAACCAAATACTGCTAATGTCACCAGGACAATTCTGTTAATGCTGCTTCTATTTTGGTAATTTAAATAGCTTGTGATTGACTAGTTGATGCCCCACCTCCTCCTTTAAGCTTTTCCTGATTCTTTTGACCTTCAGTGATGATCTTGGATTTCTCTGAATTCTTCTTGAGCCCACATTCCTCCACGTAGCCCTAGACTATATACCATGTGACAGGATAAGTTTTGAAAACTCTACTCTTTTCTTACTGTTGGACTTCTTCTCCCTGCCAGACATGTAGATATTATCCATCGCCTTAGGGCAAGTTCATCACAGTAGAAACTGAGAGCAGAAATGTCAAATTCATTTTACTTGAGATTTAAGTGTTGATTTCAGAAAAGGTTTGGAGCAATACGTGATGCAATTCTTTCACCCCATGAGAGAGATTAGTCCAACCCTAGATCATCTAGCCTGTACTTGGGTGTACCTGTCTTAACTGTATACTGTTAAATCACCTGTGTCAAGGGGACATGTTGTCATTCTCAATGGTAACTGGTGAGGACCGCAGCCTGCAGGTCCAGTGACCATCCAACAGGAAGCATAATCTTGGCCTCGGAATGACTCGGCCCATATATAAATCTCTATCCAGACAACCACTCTTTCAACAGATCAGAGTCCTTGAAAAACCTGGAAAAAGAGAATGGGCTTTGGACATTTGGAGTGGTAATGGTGATATGAAAACTCATATACTTTGAGCCTCTCCCTGACCTCCTACTTCCTGACCCATATCTGGGCAAATTGTAACCAGAGAGAATGACCTCTAGATCAATTTCCTTACTCCTTCCCAGCCAAGACAGGAGAGAAATTACAACTTTTAAGTATGACTTTCTGTTTCATGTTAATTAATCAACCCTGTTCATTTTCTTGAAGTTAGTATCTCATATTTTCTTTTGACCAAATAAGTGAATTGTATCAAGTGGGACACTCAAATATTTAACAAACAGTTGGCAGGCTGACACTAGAGTCAGTGTGGTGGATGTTCTGGAAAGAGCACAACGTTCTTTTGAAGATTCAAACAGAAAATAGATGCATTTTTGTTAATTATTACTGTGTACAAACCAGAATTTAGTAGCTTAAAACAAACATCATTATTTTTGCTTATCTTTTTGTGAATTGGAAATTTGGGCTGGGATTGGGTTGGTGTTTCTCCTGGAGGTCCTACCTGTGGTCACTTATGTGGCTGCTATCATCTCGTGTCTTCACTGGGGCTAGATAGTCCATCATGGCCTCATTTTAATGACTGATGGGGTTTTTTTTACCTGTCTCTGTCTCTCTCTCTCTCTCTCAATCCCCCCACACAGTCTCTTATCTGCTAGGAAACCAGCACTGGCTTTCTGTATGACGGTCTCAGGGCAGCAAGAGTGCAAGCTGCAAAAGCTGCAAGCCCTCATGTAACTGAAGCTCAGGAATCCCCTAGTCACTTATACCACATTTTACTTGATGAAACAAGTACAAGACCAGATTAGATACAAGGGGATGGAAAATAAACTCTGCTTCTCAATAGAAAGAGTAGCAAATCACATTGCAAAGAGACCTGCCCATAGACATGGGAGAAATTATTGAGCCCATCTTTGCAAATGAGCTGTCGCATATATGTAAAAGCTTTTAACATAGTGCTTTCCCTTATCTTAGTAGACAGGAATAAATGGAAGCAATGAGGATGGTGATAGTGATGATGATGGTGATGATTTTAACACGTGAATTACTATTGGTAGTTTCAGAAGTGAAGATTCTACCCTGGTCTTCAGTATCACAGTCATTTTTCATAAGATATAGGAAGGCTCATTCACTCTTTCATTATACTACTAGTCATTGCCTCACTATTAAAAACTGAAACATAATCCTCTGAGGATTTCCTGAGTAGACAGAGTCAGCAGTGTGACTTAAGTCCTAAATTCATTGCCAGAGAGGTGAACAGGGAAAGAAGCGACAGCAAGTTATGACCTCATTCTTGCTTTCTGAGGTTGTAGTACAGTCACAACAACTTCAACTTCCAGTTTTATACACATTTTTTTGTGCCAGGTATTGGATTGATGACTCTAGAACATTTTACTGGACTATCCCTTTAAAAATAGCGAGGATATGTCAGTGTTCTAATACATTTTCTTCCCAAAGGCAACCTCCAGAAAAATCTTCAGAAAATGTCTCTGGTTTTGGTATTTGAGGCCGAAGAACCTTACACATTCAGTGCTAATGGTATACTTACCTGACAGCTTTCATGAAGGTGATTATCTGTAAAATGTGCCATTTTTAACAGACTATAATACTGATTTGTGTTGATGGTGAGAAATGAAAATCTAGGAGGTGATACAAATACATGAATTGCTTTGTTGTTGTAACTATAATTAGAATTCTCAGAGTGAAGAAACCAGCGATGACAACAACAACAAACCTAGCTGTGCTGGAGTGATGAAAAGAGAAAAACTGCCAAGGGCTGAATTTGCTTCACAGGAAATTCCCTGAATGAAACAGAATCTAAAGCTGCTCAAACCTGGCATGCTTGAAGCTCCAGGCAGATGGTGAAAGGTATGCATTTGGGGTCTGCCCTTTATTGGTTAATGTGACATCTCAGGCACCAAATGGGACCCATCGATTTTTGTGTGTCAGAAGAAATGGTTATTAATTTTTAAAAATGTTGCTTTCAGGACAGTTTCTTGGCACAGATATTTACAGGGAAGGTAATGTCTGAGTGATCATTTGTGAAAAGGAGAAGGAAGGGCTAGTCTTGCTTAAAATTAGTTGGATTTTTGGTCTATGGTGATGGCAGTGTATCTGCCACAATACGAGTTTGCAAAAATGGAATGTTATTTCAGGGGGAGAGGATTTGTTTGTCATCTGAATTCCGTCAGGAAGCAGTTTTTTCTTTCTCCATATCTGTAGAGGTAAGACAAGTCTTGATATTCCAAATTGGAGGTTGTTTGCTTTTCAGTATTCATGCTCTATTATACATAGACTTTATTAAGCTTCTCTATTTTGGTCAGCTTAGCCTGATTATGGAATTAACTTTGAGGTAACTGTATCTAATTGACCTCAAATTGACGGACCTGTTACCTGCACATCAGACTGAACTGTTGTAAAGCCACCTATTTAACTGAAGCCAGTTTTACGTGGCCTATATCTACCTGGCAAATGATCAGTAGAGAGTTAAAGGAAAAACCTGAACTACCATTCATCCACGAAATACCTTATCACCTACCTTCTTACTAGTATCACCAAGAACAATAATTTTAATAAGTCTATTTCAATTAAATTGGCTGGTTTATGTGATTTTTTTTTTTTTTTTTTGAGACGGAGTCTCGCTCTGTCGCCCCGGCTGGAGTGCAGTGGCCGGATCTCAGCTCATTGCAAGCTCCGCCTCCCGGGTTTAGGCCATTCTCCTGCTTCAGCCTCCCAGTAGCTGGGACTACAGGCGCCCGCCACCTCGCCCGGCTAGTTTTGTGTATTTTTTTAGTAGAGACAGGGTTTCACCGTGTTAGCCAGGATGGTCTCGATCTCCTGACCTCGTGATCCGCCCGTCTCGGCCTCCCAAAGTGCTGGGATTACAGGCTTGAGCCACTGCGTCCGGCTGTTTATGTGATATTTTAAAATCAGAAGTCATTGATTCCCAATCACCTCATTTCTTTAAACATAGAGGATCACATTTAACATTATGGCTATTAGTTAAGATTATCGCCTAGTGTTTTGTTTCACAAAAAGTATTAAGAAACCATAGAGATTACCTAGGCTTTCATTTGACAGGCAAATGTTTTCTGAAAACTATTTAAATGTATTATTTAATTCAAAGTTACACAGCTTATTAGCAGCAAAGCTGAGACAAATTCTATTCTAGAACTCTTCTCACTACTCTGTGATGCTATTTTAATGTACATTCCACCATTTTATTATGGTGGCCTTTCAGTGTTCAGCCGACCTCACTAGGGAAATTTCTTCATCACATCTTCATTTGGATAAACTCACTATTAAAATTCTTTAGTTTCCTTTCTGATTGATCTTTGAGACCACAAACCTAAAACTAAACACCAGGAATTCGTGACTCTGAAACTGAAACATCTAAAGTTTATGTCATAGTTCAGTTCTTCAGTTTCCTTAAGGAAGTATTCCATTATTTCTAGCTAAGTCCACATGTAATAGGTCATATCTCTTCTTCTTTAAAAAGTACTTGTTGTCTATATTGCTATTCTGAAGCCTATTTCTACATGCTACCAAACAATAATTAAAGGCAGAGGAAGCCAATTGGATCTGTGATTGATTCATCAACTTGTTGATTTAATAAGCATTTATGGAGTACTTATTATATGACAGTCTTACAGGATTTGGGGGAGTAGTGGAACAAGGAAAAATCCAGATGTTCCTTCTGTCATCAACTTACATTCTAAGGTGGAGCACATCAAATAAACACATTTAAATAAGTGGTGATGAAGCATTTGAAGAAATAGAAAGCAAGTATCTGAGGAAAGTGTATTTTAAATTGGAAAATAACAAGGACAAAGATCCTCATGTGGGTATAGAGCAGAATGTTTAAAAAACAGCAAGGGAACAACATGGTTGAAGCTGAGTGAGTTTAAATAGGGGATAATTAGGACAAGGAGTTGTCAGGGTACCATTATGTGATGCCTTGGAGACTAGAGTAAGGAGGAAAGCCAATTTTATGAGGGTCGTGGTCTGTTTGCAGTGTGGAAGATAGATTAGAGGTAGTTAAGAGTGGATGCATAAACTAGCAATAGTCCAAGTAAAAACATTATGGTCACTTAAACTAGGGTGGTGGCAGGGATATTGTGAGAAGTGATCAAATTTGAGATAAATGTTGAGCATAAAAAATTCCAGAAAGATCGAATGTGGGAAGTGAATCAAAGGAAGGGGCTAAATGTGATTCCAAAGTATATGGAATAAAATGAAGAATGCCAGGGTAAAGCGGGTTTTGGGTGGAAATTAAGGGTTATCTTTTGGACTTGAGTTTCAGATGCCTATTAGATGTCCAAGGGAAGATGTCAATTAGGAATTTGGAATTGGGAAGTTTATCAGGCCCAGGGAAATATAAGTTTTGCAATCCTCAGTATATAGATGATAGTACTTAAAGCCGTGAGACTGGATGATTTTATCTAGACAGAAAGTGGTAGGAGTAGCATTGGGGACACTGGCAGTGAACAAAATACTAAAATCTCCAATTAATGAGCACTGGTGATAGGCCCAGACAGTTGTAACAAGGAAGGGGTTGTAGTTGAGGTCTGAAATAAGAGGCTGAAAGGATCTGTGATAAGGATGTCTTACTATATACTTTCAGGACCAGAGGCAATGTAGGAGAGAGAGGAGGGATGGGAAACAGAGAAAGAGAGAAGAAGAGGACCAGATACACCAGTTTGCTCTAGAGAAAGCTGTGTCTTCAACAAGAGTCAGGATTTCCCAGAGAAAGTTGATAGAAATATTCAGACAGGAGTTTCAGGTTGTTAATTCTTTTTCCATTGAAAATCCAGGACCAATAGCTAATCCAAAAGGAAAGTTTGGGAATATAAATAGCTGATTTCTACAGATTGATCATGTTCTTGTTAACAATATTCTTGATACACAGTAATCAGTTCATGTAATTTTATCTTATGGAAAGTATATTAAAATTGGGCCAAAATTTATTCTACATATTCATATCAGGATGGGTCCTCAATGTTGATGGCTCAGAAGCTAGAATTTATTTCCTGGAAATACAGATACTAACCAAAATGTAAAAGAGACTGGAATAGACACTGAAACATCATTATATTGATTTTCACCAGGAATATAATCACATAAGCAAGATTAACTCATTCCCCACCTATACTCAAACTGTTTGAAAAGCCAAATCATAATCAGGATGTTTCTTTTGTGAATACATATTCAGAAAAATGTGGACTTAACACATATCAGCCATCCTAGATGAAGGAATATCTTACTGGTTCTTTTTTTTTTTTATTATTATACTTTAGGTTCTAGGGTACATGTGCATAACGTGCAGGTTTGTTACATATGTATACTTGTGCCATGTTGGTGTGCTGCACCCATCAACTCGTCAGCACCCATCAATTCATCATTTATATCAGGTATAACTCCCCAATGCAATCCCTCCCCCCTCCCCCCTCCCCATGATAAGCCCAGTGTGTGATGTTCCCCTTCCCGAGTCCAAGTGGTTCTTAATTTTTGAGTAAAAGACATCTGTGAAAATCTGATGAAGCTATCTACTATCTCCTAAAAAGTACATTTATTTGTGCATAGACCATTGCATATAATTCTATAAAGTCGCTAACTGTTCATAACGACTATATCCAGAGTGAAAATTCAGATAGTTTACCCTGCTAGGATCCTATTTTTCATTAAAAGGTAGCAGTAACCACCTATATTTTGCTAAAAGAGAAATAAAAGCCTCTATCCCTAGCTAAACTAATGCCCCCTTGCCATGCTGGCTGACCTGGCCCCTCCAACTGGACTCCCTGGAAAGTCCCACAATACAGCAATTAAAGGGTTAACCCTTGGTAGAACTTGGGCATCTAGAGGGCTCTGCTCCAGGATCATGCTGAGTGTTTATTGTGATTGGTTGATACTTATGCTGTACTGGCTGTTAAATATTTGGAACATCATCGCTATCTGTATCTTTGTGCTCTAGGTTAAGCTGAAACAAAATTTTATAACAACCTTGGACAAGACTTTTTGATCACTTTTGACAAAGTTCTGTATTTGTATGCATTTCTTTCTTTTTTTTTTGATAGAGTCTCGCTGTGTCGCCAGGCTGGAGTGGAGTGGCGCCATCTGCGCTCACTGTAAGCTTCAACTCCTGAGTTCCAGTGATTCTCCTGCCTCAGCCTTCTGAGTAGTTGGGACTACAGTCGCACATGCCACCATGCCCAGCTAATTTTTGTATTTTTAGTGGAGACGGGGTTTCACTATGTTGGCCAGGATAGTCTTGATCTCTTGACCTCATGATCCGCCCATCTCGGCCTCCCAAAGTGCTGGGATTACAGGTGTGAGCCACTGTGCCTGGCCGCATAGTGTTTTCTTAATGTATTGCTGAAGATTTTCTAGTACTTCCACAGCCCCTTATTTGGGTTTGTTAATATCTTTGTTAATGCAGTAAATTAATATTTGTTAATAAAATTAGATGCAACGTGACTTTGCCTGTAGGTGTTTACAGACTATTTGATTGAAATAATCTCTTTGGTAACTAATGACCATCTCAGTGTTCAGGGCATAGGCTGATTTTTACATTTTAATTTCTTTTAAAAACCTGCAAATTCTTACAATATGGGTGGACTTCACATTTTATTTTTTAGAGTACTGTCTTATTTAACTTGTTTATTGAATTTTTAGAAACAATACCTTATATACCCAAATATTAATAATAGGCTTAAGAAACATATAACTCACTATTTTCTTTAACTTTATAAAGCAATAAATGAAAAATATGAAGTACTCCTTACTAAAATGAATTCCCAGTGTCATTATGTATGTTTCATGAACTAAGAGGAAATGGGCATGGGATTCAGAAGGGAAGCCATGTTCCTGAATGACCAATGGGTAAAAGAAGAAATTAAGAGGGAAATTAAAAAATTCTTGAAACAAATGAAAATGGGAATGCCACATACCAAAATCTATGAAATACAACAAAAGGAGTACTAGGAGGGAAGTCTATAGCTATAAGCACCTACATCAGAAAATTAGAAGGACTCCAAATAAGAAACCTAATAACGTACCTCAAGGAACTTGAAAAGCAAGAACATATCAAACCCAAAAGTAGTAAAAGAAAGGTAATAAGAAATATCAGAGCAGAAATCAATGAAATCGAGACTAAAAAATCACCAATGAAAGGAAAAACTGGATTTTTGAAAAGATAAATAAAATTGACAAAATTTTAGCTAGACTAAGAAAAAAAGAGAAAACTCAAACACATAAAATCAAAAAAAGGACATGAACTGAGATCACAGAAATACAAAGAATCATTAGACACTATTATAAACAACTATTCAACAAATTGAAAAACCTAGAACAAATGGATAAATTCCTGGATACATAAAACCTGCCAAGATTGAACTATGAAGAAATAGAAAACTTGGACAAACCAATAATGACTAGTGAGATTGAAGCTGTAATAAAATGTCTCCCATCAAAGAAGACCCCAGTACCTGACGCCTTCATTGCTGAATTTTACCAAACATTTAAAGAATAATTCATACCAATTCTATTCAAACTTTTCAAAAAAAAATTGAAGAGAAGAGAATACTTCCAAACTCATTCTATGAGGCCAGAATTACCCTGATACCCAAATCAAACAAGGACTTATCATAAAAAGAAAACATGAGGCCAATATTAGTGATGAACATAGATGCAGAACTCCTCAACAAAATACTAGCAAATCGAATTCAACAACACATTAAAAAGATCATTCATCATGATCAAGTGGAACTCATCCCAGGGATGCAAGGATGGTTCAACATACACGAATTAGTAAAAATGTTTCATCACATTAATAGAACCAAGAACAAAAACCACATGATCATTTCAATAGAGTCTGAAACAGCATTTGATAAAATTCATCCCTTTATGATAAAAACCCTCAACAAACTGAGTATGAAGGTTCATGCCTCAAAATAATAAAGGCCATGTATGAAAAACCAACAGCTAACATCATACTGAATGGAGAAAAATTGAATGCCTTTCCTCTGAAGGCTGAAACAAAACAAGGATGCCCACTTCCACCACTTTTATTGAACATAACAATTGAAGTCTTGGGGCAGTTATTCAAGATAAATAAATTAAAGGCATCCAAATTGGAAAGGAAAAAGTCATACTAGCCTACTTTGCTGACAACATGATCTTATACCCAGAAAAACCTAAAGACTCCACAAAAACACTATTAGAACTGATCAACAAATTCAGTAGACTTGCCGGATACAAAATCAACATACAAAAATCAGTAGCATTTATGTACACTAACAGTGAACAAGCTGAAAAATAAATCAAGAAAACAATTTATAATACCTATGAAGAATATAAAATACCTAGAAATCAATTTAACCAAAGACAAGAAAGAGCTATTCAAGGAAATCTTTAAAACACTAAATAAAGACCTACAGAGTGTGGGGGGGGGAGCGGAGCAAGATGGCCAAATAAGAACAGCTCCAGTCTCCAACTCCCAGCGCGAGGGACACAGAAGACCAGTGATTTCTGCATTTTCAACTGAGGTACTGGGTTCATCTCACTAGGGAGTGCCGGATAATCGGTGCTGGTCAGCGGCTGCAGCCTGACCAGCAAGAGCTGAAACAGGGTGAGGCATCGCCTCACCTGGGAAGCGCAAGGGGGAAGGGAATCCCTTTTCCTAGCTAGGGGAACTGAGAAACACAACACCTGGAAAATCGGGTAACTCCCACCCCAATACTGCGCTTTAAGCAAATGGGCACACCAGGAGATTATATCCCACACCTGGCCAGGAGGGTCCCACGCCCATGGAGCCTCCCTCATTGCTAGCACAGCAGTCTGCAATCTAACCGCAAGGCAGCAGTGAGGCTGGGGTAGGGGCATCCCCCATTGCTGAGGCTTAAGTAGGTAAACAAAGTCGCTGGGAAGCTCAAACTGTGTGGAGCTCACAGCAGCTAAAGGAAGCCTGCCTGTCTCTGTAGACTCCACCTCTGGGGACAGGGCACAGCTAAACAACAACAACAACAACAACAAAAGCAGCAGAAACCTCTGTAGACGCAAATGACTCTGTCTGACAGCTTTGAAGAGAGCAGTGGATCTCCCAACACAGAGGGTGAGATCTGAGAAGGGACAGACTGCCTGCTCAAGTGGGTCCCTGACCCCTGAGTAGCCTAACTGGGAGACATCCCCGACTAGGGGCAGACTGACACCCCACACCTCACAAGGTGGAGTACACCCAAGAGAGGAAGATTCCAAAGTAAGAATCAGACAGGTACACTAGCTGTTCAGCAATATTCTCTCTTCTGCAGCCTCTGCTGCTGATACCCAGGCAAACAGGGTCTGGAGTGGACCTCAAGCAATCTCCAACAGACCTAAAGCTGAGGGTCCTGACTGTTAGAAGAAAAACTATCAAACAGGAAGGACACATACACCAAAACCCTATCAGTACGTCACCATCATCAAAGACCAGAGGCAGATAAAATCACAAAGATGGGGAAAAAGCAGAGCAGAAAAGCTGGAAATTCAAAAAATAAGAGTGCATCTCCCCCTGCAAAGGAGCGCAGCTCATCGCCAGCAACGGATCAAAGCTGGATGGAGAATGACTTTGATGAGATGAGAGAAGAAGGCTTCAGTCCATCAGACTTCTCAGAGCTAAAGGAGGAATTAC
>NW_012116400.1:1064210-1064780 GCF_000951035.1 Colobus angolensis palliatus
CAAGACCCAGCAGTCTGCTGTATTCAGGAGACCCATCTCACATGCAGAGACATACATAGGATCAAAATAAAGGGATGATGAAAGGTCTGCCAAGCAAATGGAGAACAAAAAAAAGCAGGGGTTGCAATCCTAGTCTCTGATAAAACAGATTTTAAACCATCAAAGATCAAAACAGACAAAGAAGGCCGTTACATAATGATAAAGGGATCAATTCAACAGGAAGAGCTAACTATCCTAAATATATATGCACCCAACACAGGCACACCCAGGTTCATAAAGCAAGTCCTTAGAGACTTACAAAGAGACTTAGACTTCCATACAATAATAATGGGAGACTTCAACACCCCACTGTCAACGTTAGAGAGATCAATGAGACAGAAAGTTAATAAGGATATCCAGGAATTCAACTCATCTCTGCAGCAAGCAGACCTAATAGGCATCTATAGAACTTTCCACCCCAAATCAACAGCATATACATTCTTCTCAGCACCACATCACACTTATTCCAAAATTGACCACATAATTGGAAGTAAAGCACTTCTCAGCAAATGTACAAGAACAGAAATTATA
>NW_012116400.1:1068011-1069095 GCF_000951035.1 Colobus angolensis palliatus
TGGACTCAGGAAGGGGAACATCACACTCCGGGGCCTATCGTGGGGAGGGGGGAGGGGGGAGGGATTGCATTGGGAGTTATACCTGATATAAATGACAAGTTGATGGGTGCTGACGAGTTGATGGGTGCAGCACACCCACATGGCACAAGTATACATAGGTAACAAACCTGCACATTATGCACATGTACTCTAGAACTTAAAGTACAATAATAAAAAAAATTAAAAAAATAAAAAAACACTAAATAAAGAAATTGAGGCAGACACACAAAAAAATGGAAAGGCATTCCGTGGTCACGGGTTGGAAAAATTAACGTTAAAAATGATAGTACTACCTGAAGTGATTTACAAATGTATTGCAATTTTTATCAAAATGCCAATGACATTCTTCACAGAAATAAAAAAAAAAAATCCTAAGGTTTATGTGGAATCACAAAGACGTTGAATAGCCATAGCAATCTTGAACAAAAAGAACAAAGCTGAAGTCATCATACTATCCAATTTCAAAATTTACTACAAAGCTGTAGTAACCAAAATAGCATGGTAGTAGCATAAAACCCACCCATAGACCAGTGGAACAGAATAGAGAACCCAGATATACATTCATGCATTTGCACCTAACTTATTTTTGACAAGGTGCCAATAACATACACTGTGGAAAGGACAATCTGTTCAATAATTAGTGCTGGGAAAACTGGATAACCATACGCAGAAGAATAAAACTAGACCTCTATCTCTCACCATATACAAAAGTCAAATCAAAATGAATTAAAGATTTAAATATAAGACCTAAAACTATGCAACTACTAAAAGAAAACACTGGGAAATGTTCCAGGACATCGGGCTGGGCAAAATATTTTTGTGTAAGGTCCTAACAGCACAGGCAACCAAAGCAAAAATAGACAAATGGAATTAAATCAAGTTAAAAATATTTTTTTGGAGACAAATTTTGCTCTGTTGCCCAGACTGGAGTGCAGTGATGTGATCTCGACTCACTGCAACTCAGCTCACCTCCTTGGTTCTAGCAATTCTCCTGCCTCAGCCTCTTGAGTAACTGGGATTACAGATGCACGCTGCCATGCCCAGC
>NW_012116400.1:1069145-1099922 GCF_000951035.1 Colobus angolensis palliatus
CTCCCAAGTAGCTGGGATTACAGATGCACGCTGCCATGCCCAGCCAATTTTTTCTATTTTAGTAGAGACAGGGTTTTACCGTGTTGCCTGGGCTGGTCTCGAACTTCTGAGCTCAGGCAATCCACTAGCCTTGGCCTCCCAAAGTGCTAGGATTACAGGTGTGAGCCACCATGCCTGGCCAAAAATCTTTTGCATGACAAAAGAAACAATCAACAAAGTGAACAGACAATCTACAGAATAAGAGACAATATTTCAAACTATCCATCTGACAAGAGATAAATAACCAGAATAAGTAAGGAGCTCAAACAACTCGATGTCAATAAATAAATAAATAAATAAAAATCTGAATAAGGAATGGGCAAGAGATCAGAATAGACATTTCTCAAAAAAAAAAAAACATAGAAATTGGACAACAAGTATATAAAAAATGCTAATCATCAGAAAAATGCAAATCTAAATCACAATAATAAGCTTTCATCTTACCGCAGTTAAAATGATTTTTATCAAAAAGACATGGAATAATGGGTGCTGGCAAGGATGTGGAGAAAGAGGAACCGCTCATACACTGTTTATTGGTGGGAATGTGAATTAATACAGTCACTAAGGAAAGCAGTATGAAGGTTCCTGAAAACACTAAAAACAACTACCATTTGATCCAGCAATTCCACTACTGCTCACATATCCAAAAGAAAGGAAATCTGTATATTGAAGAGACATACACACACCCATATTTGTTACAGCACTATCCACAACGGACAAAATAAGGACTCAACCTAAGTTCCATCAATGGATGAATGAATAAAGAGAATGTGGTGTGTGTGTATATATATATATGTAATAGAATAAATAAGAATGAGAAATAATGAAATCCATAAAAGGAATGAAATCCTGTCATTTGCAGCAACATGGATAAAACTTGAGGTCATCATGTTAAGTAAAATAAGCCAAGGATAAAAGTACAAATATTGCATATTCTCATTCATATATGGAAGCTAAAAGAAAGTAGATCTCATGAAGATAGAGTAGATTGCTCATTACCAGAGGCCAGAGAAGTTAAAAGATTGATTAATAGGTATAAATATATAGTCAGATTTAAAAAACAGTGTTCTATAGATCAGTAGGGTGAATACAGTTTGCAATAATATATTGTACATTTCAAACTAGCTGGAAGGTAATAAAGGGAATGTTTGTAGCATAAATTAAATACAAATATTCAGCCAGGTACGGTGGCTCATGCCTGTAATCCTAGCACTTTGGGAGGCTGAGGCGGGCGCATCACCTGAAGTCAGCAGTTCAAGACCAACCTGGTCAACATGATGAAACCCTGTCTCTACTAAAAATACAAAAATAGTTGACAGGAGCCTGTAATCCCAGCTATTCAGGAGACTGAGGCAGGAGAATGGCTCGTACCCCAGAGGCAGAGGTTGCAGTGAGCCAGGATCACGCCATTGCACTCTAGCCTGGGTGACAAGTGAAACTCCATCTTAAAAAAAGAAAAAAATTCAAGATGATAGCCCAATTATGCTGGTTTGATCTTTACCCATTATATGAATGTATTAAATTATACATACCCCCAAAATATGTACATCTATTATGTATCAATAAAAATAAAGGGAAACCAAAAAGAGTAAATATTATTTGTTAAAAGATGTTATTCTTAATGAGATTAGAAGTGGCATGCCTGTATTTTAGTACATTACAATAAAATGAATATCCTTAATTATTAATGAAATCTGAAGGATAAAGTGAAAAAGCATGTGTAGCAAGATGTATTTCTGGAAGTTTTTCAAGTAATTAAACATAGTTACAAATAACTCAGCATATCCATTCCTAGGTATATAGCTAAGAGAAAGGAAAACATACATCCACACAAAACTTCTACTCAAATGTTTATAGCAACATTATTCATGACTACCAAAAGGTAAAAACAACTCCAACTCTTCATCAATGAGGTAATGGGTAAACACAAACGTAATATACCTGTACAATAAAATGTTATCTGCTCCTAAAAACGGACAAAATATAGATATATGCTACAATTGGATGCAACTTGGAAACGTTATGCTAAGTGAAAAAGGACAGTAAAAAATCATATGTGATTCTATTTATATGAAATGTCCAGAGTCTATGGAGACAAAACGTAGATTAGTGGAGTAGGGTGGACTGGAGGGTTTAGGGAAGTGATACCTAAAGGTTGCATGGTTTCTTTTAGAGGTAATGAAAAATGTTCTAAATTGGTTGTGGTGATGGTTCCACATATTTGTGAATATACTAAAAACCATTGCATTGTACACTTAACTGGGTGAATTTTATATGAATTATATCTCTGTAAAGCTGTTGTTTTAAACATAAACTAGAGCAGATTGGTTTGCTCTACTACTCCACTCCACTACTTTATTTATGCTCAGGCACTGAAGTTTTATCCACCATTATTTTTGCACCATCAGTGCAAATGGCAACACAGTGACAAAATAATAATTTGATATTATTATGAGAATGGTTTTGACCTCATGGATCACCTGAAAAGATTTCGGAGACCTCCACACACCTTCAGACCACATTGTTTAAGAGAATAAAGTGTTAGAATGAGCAATACTCACATATGCCCTACCACACTTCCCCTGGAGAGAGCTTAGTAAACAAGGTTTCACTTGGATCTCATTCAAGCGTTTTGAATCTTTCAAGGAGCCAAATGCCGTCTTTGTAAATTGTTTTCACCTATAGTATAGTTAAGTGTCATGGGCCCCAAGAGAGGAAGACAAACATATCTCTGGTGTATTTCATTTTCATTGCGCAATTGCACCAGTAACAATAAATATTTGTTGTGAATGGATCCATAACCCCTTACAAATTACTGTTTGGTTGCATTTCTGATTGCTTTGTTACAGGCAATAAACCCTGCCAGACAGCAGACCTCTGATGCTTTTTAATCAAATAACAGAATCTTAAAAAGGTCAGAACTGCAACTTATAAAAGCACGTTTCACTAGCTGTCCCAAAAGGAATGAAAGATCAAGAGTGATTCCCTAAGCAGAAATGCCATCCAAACATGAGAATCAAAAACACATTGCTTTAAAGTGAGACAGCACTGACAATGAGTTAGAAAAAGACAGATTTCTCCTGGGCCTTGGACCGCCTTCTTCCATTTTCTGTCTTTCATCTAGGTTTAAGAACTTAAATTATCTTCATGGATTTAAGAAATCAGATCCTAATATAAACAAATGGAAGAAACCATTGTGCCACCAATAAGCTTACTACAATAATTTGGCCCATGCCATACGGAATTTATTTACTTTTTCCCCCAGGATAGTTATAACTCTCTGACCAGTTAGTGCCTGCAATTTGATCTGGGAGGCAGACTCAGAGACAGGATGGTATATTTGTTTGATTTTGAGATCTGGAGCAGTTGCCAGGGCATGTAGTTTTATTGGTGCACTTGTTCCCTTTATCAGCCAAATTCTCCATTGAAATACAATCTGTTACTGGACATTCATTTGTTCTTTGACTCCTTATATATCATATGAGCAGTGACTGTCCAAGAAAATATAAAGAGAAAACAGGTGACAAATAAATAAAAGTGATCATTAATTTAATGACCACAAAAGAATGAATGGAAATATTTTAAAGGCACATTTGCCACACTTACAGCAATATTTGTAACTAGAAAATAAAGGTGAAATACAGGCACAGCATGAACTTCCAAAGGTAACTATTTTTGTTACTCTGTTTTTTTTTCAAAATTATACAACTAAATAGTCATGTTTCTCCAAGGCTTGATATGAAAATCATCACTTCCCTGATCCCACCATTTCCCACTTCCCAAAGCAACTTTCAGTTCTTTTGTTTGATATATTTGAGATTTACCTCTGAATTTCTGAAAAACGTGCATGTATTGCTACTTCTAGATTTATTGATTTTAGGCATTGCTTATTTATATCCAAGTATGGACAATGAGAATTTAGCTTTCTTTTAACCCTTTGCTCTCTGACTGAAACATGTGTATTTCCTGCCCATGGCCCATATACTCTTGATACATTTATATCATGATTAAGTAAATGTTTATAATAATATTCAGTGTTTAGATAGGTGAACTGTATACCTGGATGAGCCTTGTAATATATATGATGACTTTTCTTTCCTGTGCCACATCCTTTTCCTTCCCAGAGTTAATAACTGTTTACCTAGTTTTTGATGTAATCAACACTAACTTAATTTCCTGTCAGTATATTAAAACAAAACTTTATCAGGGAAGCATCTTTCCTAAAGCCTTTATATCTGCACCTGTTTGAATTGATTGATTCCTAGACATGCTATACAGCTGCCATTTGGAGATTTCCTTTCACTATCAGCCTAGCGATTCCCTTGGCCCGTGTTTGGTGATGGATTCTCTGCTTCCTGGATCCCATATTTTTAATCATTAGTTTACTTTGACATTTTGGTAGAGGATATCTTTCAATATTTTTCTGAAAATTCATGCATGTGAAATACTTGTTTAGAGCTCTTACAGGGCTCAAAACACACTTATTCTATTCTCTACCATAATTAAGAGTCTGTCCTGGGCAAAAAAGTTCTAGATTAAAAATCATTTTTTCACAGAATTTTGGAGGCAATTCTAAACTTTCATAATTTTCAGGAGCACTGTGGAGAAGTTCAGTGATATTTTGAAGCTTTATCCTTGTATGATACTTCTTTTCCTGTTTCCCTAAAAGCTTACATAATCTCTCCTCCCCAATATTCTGAAATTTCACAGTAATGAGCCTTTTTGTCTTCTATTTATATCCAGTCTGCAGAGAATTTTTTAGGTATATTCTTGCTCTTCATTTTTGGATTTTTGTTGTTAGTATTTCATTGATGGTTTCTTTGTCTTCATTTTTCTTTTTTATATAATTATTCATATTTAGGGAGTACATGTAATATTTTGATACATACATACAATGTATAATGTTCAAATAAGGATATTTAGGATACCCACAACCTCAAACATTTATCATTTCTTTTTTGTTATCTTTTATGTTCAGGGGTACATGGAAAGTTCATTATATAGGTAAAGTTGTGCCATGGGGGTTTCTTGTACACATCATTTCATTACCCAGGCATTTAGCCTAGTACCCATTAGTTATTCTTCCTGATCCTCTCCCTCTTCCCACCCTCCAGCCTCCAGTAGGCTTCAGTGTCTATTGTTCCCTTCTGTGTGTCCATGCATTCTCATCATTTAGCTCCCACTTATAAGTGAGAACATGAAGTATTTGGTTTTCTGTTCCTGTGCTAGTTTGCTCAGGATAATGGTTTCTAGCTCCATCCATGCTCTTGCAAAGGATGTGATCTTATTCTTTTTTATGGAGGCATAATCTCTCATGGTATATGTGTACCACATTTTCTTTATCCAGTCTACCATTGATGGATGTTTAGGTTGATTTCATGTCTTGGCTATTGTGAATAGTGCTGCACTGAACACACACGCATGTATGTGTCTTTATGATGGAATGATTTATATTCCTTTGGGTATATACCCAGTAATGGGATTGCTAGGTAGAACGGTAGTTCTGTTTTCAGATCTTTGATGAATCACCAGTGTCTTCCACAATGGTTGAGCTAATTTATATTCCCACCAACAGTGTATAAGCATTTCCTTTTCTCTACAAACTCACCAGCATCTGTTATTTTTTGACTTTTTAGTAATAGCCATTCTGACTGACGTGAGATAGTATCTTATTGTGGTTTTGACTTGCATTTATCTAATGATCAGTGATATTCAGCTTTTTTCCATATGCTGGTTGGCAACATAGATGTCTTCTTTTGAAAAGTGTGTGTTCATATCATTTGCCCACTTTTAAATGTTTTTTTTTTTCTTGTAGATTTCTTGTTTAAATTCCTTATAGATGCTGGATATTTGACTTTTGTCAGAAGCATAGTTTGCAAATTTTTTCTCCCATTCTGTGGGTTCTCTGCTTACTCTGTTGATAGTTTCTTGTGCTGTGCAGAAGCTCTTTAGTTTAACTATATACCATTTGTTAATTTTTGCTTTTGTTGCAATTGCTTTTGACATCTTTGTTATGACAATTTTGCACATGCCTATGTCCAGCATGGTATTGCTTAGGTTGTCTTCCAGAATTTTTGTAGTTTTTAAAGTCTTTAAGCCATCTCAAGTTCATTTTTTTATTAATATATAGTATAAGGAAGGGGGTTCATTTTTGACCTTCTTCATATGGCTAGCCAGTGATCCCATAACCATTTATTTACTGGAGAATCCTTGCCCCATTGCTTGTTTTGTCAGGTTTGTCAAAGATCAGATGGTTGTAGATGTGCAGTCTTTTCTCTGAGTTCTCTATTCTGTTCCACTGTTCTATATGTCTGTTTTTGTACCAGTACCATGCTGTTTTTTTCACTGTAGCCCTGTAGTATAGTTTGAAGTCAGGTAGTGTGATGCCTCCTGCTTTGTTCTTTTTGCTTCAAATTGGTTTAACTATTTGGGCTCTTTTTCGTTCCATATTAATTTTAAAATAGTCTGAGAGTGGTTGGTGTGATTTCAGTTATTTTGCATTTGCTGAGGATTGTTTTACATCTGATTGTGTGCTTGATTTTAGACTCTGCCATGTGGCAATGAGAAAAATGTGCATTTTGTTGTTTTTGGGTGGAGAGTTCTGTAGATGTATATCAGGTTCATTTGGTCCAGTGCTGAGTTCAGGTCCTGAATTACCTTTGTTAATTTTCCATCTCAATGATCTGTCTAATATTGTCAGTGCGATGTTGAAGTCTCTCACTACTATTGTGTGGAAGTCTAAGTCTCTTTAAAGGCCTCTAAGAACTTGCTTTATGAATCTGTGTTGGGTGCATATATAGTTATAATGGTTAGGTCTTCTTGTTGAACTGCTTACCATTATGTAATGCTTATTTTTGTCTTTTTAAATCCTTGTTGGTTTAAAGTCATTTTGTCTAAAATTAGGACTGCAACTCCTACTTTTTTTCTGTTTTCCATTTGCTTGGCAGATTTTTCTCCATCCCTTTATATTGAGCTGATGGGTTTCATTGCATGTGAGATGGGTCTTTTGAGGACAGCATACTACTGGGTATTCTTTATCCAACTTTCCACCCTATGCCTTTTAATTGGGGTCATTTATCCCATTTAAATTTAACATTAGTATTGATATGAATGAATTTGATCCTATCATCATGTTGTTAGCTGTTTACTCTGCTCGCTAGTTTGTGTAGTTGCTTTATAGTGTTTATAGTGTTACTGGTCTGTGTACTTCAGTGAGTTTTTGTAGTGGCTAGTAATGGTCTTTACTTTCCGTATTTAGTGCTTTTGGGAGTTCTTGTAAGACAGCTGCTAACAAATTCCTTCAGTATTTGCTTCTCTGAAAAGGATCTTATTTCCTCTTTGCTTATGAATCTTAGTTTGACCAGATATGAAATTCTTGGTTGGAATTTCTTTTCTTTAAGAATGTTGGATATAGCCCTCCATCTCTTCTGGCTTGTATGGTTTCTGCTGAGAGGTCCACTGTTAGTCTGGTGGACTTCCCTTTGTAGGTGACTTCTCCTTTCTGTCTAGCTACCTTTAACATTTTTTCTTTCATTTTGACCTTGAAGAATCTGAGTATTATTGTGCCTTGGGAATGATCTTCTTGTGAAGTATCTTACTGGGGTTCTTTGCATTTCCTGAAGTTGAACATTGGCCTCTCTAGCTAGGTTGGGGAAGTCCTCATGGATGAGATCCCAAAATTGTTTTCCAAGTTGTTTCCATTCTCATTTTTTTCAGGTACAGCAATGAGTGACAGATTTGATCTTTTTACATAATCCAATATTTCTTTTGTTCATTCCTTTTTTTCTCTATTTTTGTCTATCTTATTTTAGAAAGCCAATCTTCAAGCTCTAAGATTCTTTCCTCAATTAGATCTGTTCTGCTATTAATACTTGCGATAGCATTATGAAATTTTGTATTGTGATGCCCAACTTTATCCAGGTCAGTTATGTTCTTTTCTATACTGGCTACTTTGTCAGTTCTTGGATCATTTTATTGTGATTCTTAGCTCTCTTGTCTTGGGTTACAATGTTCTCCTACATCTCTCTGATCTTAGCTCCTATACATATTCTGAATTCTCTTTGTCGTTTCAGTGATCTCAGCCTGGTTCAGAACCCTTGCTGGAAAGGTAGAGCAGTCATTTGAAGGAAAGAAGACACTCTGGCTTTTTGAGTTGTCAGAGTTCTTGTGTTGGTTCTTTTTCATCTTTCTGGACTGATGTTTCTTTAATCTTTGAAGTTGCTGTCCTTTGGATTTTTTTCTTTTATTCTGTTTAGTGACCACGAGGGTTTGATTGTGGTATAAGGCAGGTTCATTTCTGGAAGATTTTAGGGGGCCAAGGCTCAGTTCCCAATGTCTGGACCACATTCTTCTAGAAGAATGGCTTAAAAGGAAAGACCTCCCAATCTGAGGCCTTCATTATTGCTGTAAGCATGAATAGAGAGAGCTTGTTGATATGAGTCTAGTTTTTCTTAAGGGGGGAAAGAGTTATAGAATGAAGACAAAGTTTTGTGCAGTGCAACACCATCTATTATAATAAAAAATATAAGAATTTTGGTATCTTCTTTGATTCGCTTTGGCCATATAGTTTTCATTTTATTTTCCCCAGATTCATCATAAATAATATTTGTATGAAAATCTGTCTTCTGCTGTTTACATTATTCCCTCTGTAACTCCCTCCTTCTTTCCAGTCAGAGATCCAGTAGCATAGTTGTACCTTGGTGGGTGCCAGGATCTCTTTCCTGCAGTTTGGAAGTATACCTTGGATGGGGGAATGTATCTTCTCACTCCCTGGAGTGGGCTATTTATTTCACAACTATTCTGTGCCTAGTAAGTATGGTGGGCCCAGTGTGCCTCTGTAGAGATTGTAAACACCCTTCTCCTAAACTTTGCTGTTACTGATGGGAGAGGAACAATACGTTAATCTGTACACATATTTATATATTTTGGAAACTTAGATCACTACATAAAGAACACTAAAATTAGTGAAAACAAGTACAAAAAACTTCTCATAATTCTAGGACTTAAAAAATATTTTAACATTGAATTTGGGTATGTTGAGAAAATGTATAACTAATGATGGCCACTGAGCTTCCCGGTGGACTATAACAGTTTTTTCACCAACAGATGGATCAGTCTACAACTTTGAGTCTGTATTGACCACTCAGCCCACTGACTAACATCAATGTGCTCTGTTAGAAGCAAAAATATAAGACTTAAAAATATTTACACACCATGGGTAATTCTTCCTTGCTATAAATGTAAAAATAATTGCACATTTTATGGTGCTGTTTTTTTTTCTACTTATTTATTGGCAAGCATGAGAATTATGTGAGGAACTTTTAAAATCAGTCAGCATGTACTAATGACCTTATTCTTTGCTAAGATTATTGGAGACAAATCGAATCCATCTGCATGGTCAAATAAAAGATGATAGATGAATAAATTCAAAATCTCAAAAAAATAGAAACAGAGTAAACAATTTTGCCATTCCAAAGATATACACAGATCCATCCTTCTATTGGCAAGATCACCTGTTTAAATTTTACATCTTAGGGGACTTTCCCCCACTGAGTCTAACAATATACCATGTGGTGCTGACACTGAGATAATTATGTTTGTAACATCTTTTGGTCTTTCAGGATGCCAAGTTACTTTCTCTGTCAACATATTATTTGATATTCTTATTCTGGGCCAAATTTATCAAGAAAAAGAAAGGACAGAGAGGTTTCTCTTTCTTCTGACTTTATCCAGCAAATATAATTTCTTTTTACCACCAGATGAAAGTAGCTGAAATGAAGTATAGTTCCAGTGATGAATTGTTGAATTTCAATGTTTATGATACTGGCCCACAATTCATGGAGGGAATAACACTGTTTATTATTTGAGAAGTCTCAATTTTCTGCAAATATTGACATTTCGTTATTTAAAATGATTATTTATCCTTGTTTTGAAGCCATAGCTTCTATTCAAACTAATTATTTTCTCTGCAACTTTAAATTAAATATAACTTCAGAATTCTGGCAGCTTCTTTTATGACCCACTTGGTTAAGGTTCAGTTACAAGTGGAGGATCTATTTAAAACCTTTAATTTTAATGAATAAGAATGCCATTCATTTGTGCATACTTGATAAATAAGAAACGTCTTGGCTTTATCTCTTTGATTAATCCTGTTCATTGCTTGTAAATATAAAATATAAAAAAATGCTGCATATACAATATGCATTTTAGCTTAAATAGAATTTTCTCAAAGAAGCACTTCTGGGTAATTCTTATTTTAATGAGCTATTAGAACCTTTTGGTACTCTTATAAGTTTGGGCACCAGTAATAGTCCTTTCATAATCCTGGAAGCCAAAGGAAAAAGTTGATGGAAATTGTAAACCATCCAGAGGAAAAAAGCAAAAGTTACAGAAGGAAAGACAAGCAAGAGATAACTGAGTTATGTTATTTCATCCAAGTTTAAAGAGAATATCAGTGACATGGAGGTCCTAGGTCGTGAGTCTGTAACATAAGCTAGACTCATAGACATTGGGTTTTTGTGGTCATGGCTGACTGGAGACAGAAGGTGAAGAAATGCAGGAACAACCAGGAATTGCTTGAGAAAGAAAATGGTTGCTCATTTAGCTCTGCGATTTCCTGGCTGAGTTTGTGCTATGTGTGAGGACTCACCCTAGGTAAAGGGAATTTCCCTTTGTAACTTGATGATGTATGTAAATTTTTGTTAAGGATAAAAGTAAATGTAAAAAGAAATCCCAGGAAGGTATTTTCTGAGCAGAGAAAATTGTGTGTATAAAATTCTCAGGTTCCAGGTGAAGAAAAAGACAAAGCATCAAAGACGGCAGATGAAGGCTATGAGTTTATTAGACTGGGATTACACAGGTTATTTTCAGGGTCTATTTGTACTTTACCAACTTAATGTTTAATATAATAATTTCTATTAATTGAAGTCTTAATACGATTGTGTTAAGAATGTTTGTCTGGTATAAATAATGGGTAAGAGGAAGAAGGAACATGGCTCTGGTCGTCTGGGGAAAGTTCATTTATGTTGTTGAGGATGATGATGTCCTTCCTCTGGGGGAAGGGAATTTCTGGATTCTCTCCACTCCCCATGCCTTTGCTTTGGGGAGTCCCTTGCATCTTCTCAACCACTTGGGGAGCTGAAGCCAGCTGTGGTTTGCTGCTTCCCCCTTCCTATTTCTGTATTTTTGCTTGCACAGTCTACCACATGGTTACTGCAGATTTACTCATGGGATTTATGTTTGCAGTTTCTGATTTTTTTTTTTTTTTTTGAGGAGTTTCGCTTTTGTCGCCCAGGCTGGAGTACAGTGGTGGGATCTTGGCTCACTGCAACTTCTGCCTCCCGAGTTCAAGCGATTCTCCTGCCTCAGCCTCCTGAGCAGCTGGGATTACAGGCACCTGCCACCACACCAGGCTAATTTTTATAATTTTAGTAGAGACAGGATTTCATCATGGTGGCCAGGCTGGTCTCGAACTCCTGACCTCAGGTAGTCCACCTGCCTTGGCCTCCCAAGTGCTGGGATTACAGGCATGAGTCACTGCACATGGCCTGATGTTTACTTTCAAGTAATGTCTTGGTAATTCTTTAAAATGAAATTGTGAAACCTGGTGTATGGTGGGAATTTGACCTGCTTCACCCTGATCACTTTTTTTTATTTTCTATTTTATAAAGAGCTACTGAATGGGTAATACATAGTGAATAACACTCTGTAACTCCACTTTGACCCTGGAGTTGACTGGTCTTCATTGTCTTTTATTGAATAAACCTAAGGCCTAAGCTAAACCTCCCTTTTATTCACGTTTCCTATATATTTGCTCCACACAGAACTCATTCTCATTCTCTCTCTCTCCTCTCTCAAACATCCACTCCCATGTATTTCTAATTGAATATGAAGATATAACAAATGTGATTATGCTTTTATTCTAGATTTCAATGGACTATAAAATCAGTAATAAAACATTATACAACTCTTTAAATTACTGATATATTTACATAATTGTAATTTTACTTCATTTGGATAACCTTGAAAGTGTCCACTTATGGTCATCTTCTTTCTGTTCACTATTTAGATAATTCAGTAATTTGTGTACTAGCCTTTATTTTGCTATTTACTTTTTCTCAGTACTTCTTTTCTGCATAGGTTACTGGAAAGTTTATATTCTGCTTCTACTTTCTACTACATTTCTCTGGTTTTAATGAGATTAAATTTACCAATGTACATATATCATGCAATTATTTTCTTAATGCTTTATGGGCATGATTTTTCTTATGATTCTTCACACATTCCTTAAAGTACGGCATATAACATAAAAAATAGATTCAAATAAACAGCTTGGTAAACAGTAGGATACACCAGACTATGGAATGACAGGCAAGGCTGGACATTTAGGACAACTGATAGTTGTAGAACAACTGATAGGTAGAGTCTGGGAAAAGGGGTTTTTTTAAAAGAGGTTCATGGCCAGGCACAGTGGCTCCTGCCTGTAATCCCAGCACTTTGGGAGGCCGAGGCAGGCAGATCATGAGATCAGGAGATCAAGACCAACCTGACTAACACGGTGAAACCCCATCTTTACTAAAAATACAAAAAATTAGCCGGGCGTGGTGGCAGGTGCCTGTAGTCCCAGCTACTCAGTAGACTGAGGCAGGAGAATGGCGTGAACCCAGGAGGTGGAGCTTGCAGTGAACTGAGATCGCGCCAGTGCACTGCAGCCTGGGTGACAGAGTGAGTCTCTGTCTCAAAAAAAAAAAAAGAAGAAAGGTTCATATTCAGGCCATTTTTGGATTGAAAAACAAATTTACGAGTTTGGTAAACAGATGTAAGTTCAGCAGATCAATCCAAATGAATAGAATAAATGGGATGGAAGTGAAATGGCTAAAGATTTTCTAAAATTAGGGCCTTCCCTTTCTCATTGTAGGATTGTTGCAGAGCAGCAGCTGCCCTGCCAGAGACCGTACTTCCCAGCTAGGTATGGCCTAGGTATGGCCATACTAGTTCTCAGCAATGAATATGATCATAAGTAATAAATGTCACTTCCATGCCAAGAAACTTTAGAAGTAGGTGGGCTTTTTTGTTGTTGTAGTTAGAGACAGTGTCTCGCTATGTTACCCAGGTTGGTCTTGAACTCCTGGGCTCATGTGATCCTCCTACTTTGGCCTCCCAAAGGACTGGAATTATAGGCATAAGCCACTGTGCCTGACCCTGGTGAGTTTCAAGAGGTTTGGTACCACAGTTAGATGGTTTAGGAGGGGAAATCAGATCATCTCAATATATGGTTAAATTTTTACTGAGAGAGCAATATGTAAAATATTTTATTAGTTAGAAATTATCAAAACCCATTTAGTGGCTGAGAATATGACCAGGAGTGATAAGTGTCACTCCCATGTCAAGAAGCTTTAGAAGCAGCTGGGCTCTTTCCACTGTCTGCTTTCTCTGGGAAGGCATGTATTGAAGCAGTAGATTCACAGAATAAGAGGAGCCTGGTACCCTCATCTCTGTTTGGAGAAGTGCTACACACTGATTAGGAACACCTGCCTTGGAACTTAAATGAATGACAAATAAAATTTTGCCATAATTTGATTGTTACATGTTTTGTTTTGTTATAGTAGCTAACATTGCTAAATAATACAGTGAATATGGGAAGGTGAATGGCAGAAATCTATATAGCAGTCACTTTGTTCAGTTCCAAGTGGTCAGAGTAGGTGTCAGGAATGTCCAGAGAGGAGATGTCAGGACAAGTAGTGGCCAAAGGCTAGTCACTAAGAATCTGGAAAAACAGGAACAGAACATGGACAGATAAAAAGTGTAATTTATCCATATCAGAAAGGTAAAATAACTATTGTCTTCTAATGCTGATTCTAATGTCTTCTAATTCTTCGCTCTAACTGAGAATTTCTAAAGTTAAAAAAATATCTGTACTAGGGGGAGGCGTAGTCCTAGTGATTGGTGTGGAATTAATATACAGATGAGTTTTTTTGTGGTCATTCTTTTCCTTTTTTTGAAACAGGGTCATGCAACCTCAAACTCCTGGGCACAAGATGTGATCCTCCAGCCTCAGCCTATGGAGAAACTAGGCCTATGGGCACATGCAACCACACCTGGCTAATTTTATTTTTTTCTTTTTGGTGGCGGTAAAGATGGGATCTCACTATGTTGCCCAGGCTGGTCTTGAACTCCTGGGCTCAAGCAATCCTCCCACCCTGGCCTCCAAAAGTGTTGGGATTACAAATATAAGTCATTACATTCAGCCCTGGTGTGATTTCAGAGGTTTAATTACCAAAGTTTAGGGGGAAAATCAAAGCGATCATCTCAATGTATAGGTAAGTGTTTACTGAGAAAGCAATGTGTAAAAGATTTGGTTAATTATAAATATTAAAGCACATTTAGTTGCTGAGGTATTGTGCAAAGACCTTAAATGTGATCATGGAAAAGATGGAAAAGAAATTTCCTTTGGGCCTTTGGTATAAGTTACAATTTAGAACATTGTGTGAGGGCCAGTATACTTGGTGAGCATGCCTCCATGGATTATATGCCTTAGTTGGCCCAAGGAATTGAATCATATTATTAGTGATAAAAATCAGTTTTCTCATAATTAATTAGATTTTATGAATTCTCTGATGTCTTAATGATAAAATTAAGTTTAACATCACAGGAGTCATTGGATCTCATATTAGAATTACACTTGCTTAGTCTTCTCTAGAGAATCCCAAAGAACCTTAGTCTCACCACTGACCTTGCTATAGAGAAATAATTATTACTGGGAGCATAACTTCGACTTTTAGAACATCCTACTGCAGTCTATGTTAGAAATAAGTGTTACATTTTTTGAAATTTACATTTCTATTAGACATGACTTTGTTCCTTGGTTATAAAAGGCAGTTACATAAGTAGAAAGCAATATTGAAGATGAGTTTAAAGAGGCATGACAGAAGTTCAACAAAACCATACATTCTGAGACAAGGGTACTTATTATCTCTTTAAATGTAGAGATATTGTCTCCTACTGTACCTCCTGTGTATAGAAATTAACATCTAATATTCTAATGAGAAGATCACAAATGAGATAATTATACAGGAATGAATAGGGAGTGACTAGGTCTATGTTATGTTACAGAAATGAATCTGAATGGACAATACTCGCCTGATGACTAACATGTGATAAGTTCAACTTTCAACTAAAATGTAGATGATATATTTATGCCAGTTGACGTTAGCAGTGGCTTGAGGTTATTTACATTATCTCAACCAAAAGATTTCATTCCCTAAGATTCCCGGATCATTGAGACAAAGGATATTTTTTAAACTGGAAGATTAAATAGCAATACAAAGAGCTACAAGAGATATGGTAAGGCCATGTGTATTTAATATTCAAAGACAGCAAATACTGTAAGTTCAGAGGAGGCTACTGTGGTCTGGTAATGTTTCATAAATAAGAAAAACTTATAATACATGTTATAGTTCAGGGACTGGCTTATACCCTCTTATACACAAGAGGCTTTGGGGTAGGCAGACAGAAAGGGAGTCTAATGTTTCACAGAAGAAAATAAAATATAAGAACAAAAGTAGGATACTTTGAAATATGTTTGGGTGGCAGTGAGCAAAGATAAGTTACAAAGTTTTAGTGGGAGATGAGGTTGGGAATATAAATGGGAGACAGATTGAGAAGGATCTTAATTATCAGTTTAGTAAATTTATACTTTATTATAAGGGCAATTTGAGATGCTGAAGAGTTTTGAAGCAGAGAATAGTCTTTGAGGAAGGCATACAGCAGAGGTATGCAAATGAATTGCCCCTGGAAAAGGCTAGAAGGAGGCAGACTTTGAAGCAACAAACTGTAAGATGATACAATCACATGAGTGAGGAAATCACTAGAGGAGATCAGAAAAAAACGCTGACCGAGAGAGACAGCTCATCTGGGACAATATCAGAAGGCTTGGATCAGAACATGTAAAGCCTTAAATGTAACTGAACTTGTAGGCTATGACAAAGATTCTCTGTGTTACCAAAATTTAGACTTCTGAACTTTCTCTTAGGCCCATTTCTGCACTTCTTTGTAAAACCCAGTTTTAGCAAAGAACATTGTTAAGTCAGTTTACCAAGAACTCCCCAGCCTTTATATCTGATCACCCTTGATACCTGACCAGGTTCCTCATCCTCTGCCATCCCCCAGGTGATGTTTGATCACCCTGGCTTGTCTTTAGCAAGAATCCTACTAGATCAGTTTAGCCAGAATCCCCTTTGCCCCTGATGTTTCCTTGGAGCAATGTTATATCTTCTGTTCCCCTGGCGCCCATGTTCCTTGACTGTAAATTCTCACTTGCCCATGCTGTATTCAGAGTTGAGCTCAGTCTCTACCTACCCTCCCCACCCATGCCCCAGCAAAATCCCATTTTCAGTGGTGTAGGAACACCTGAAAAATACCTCCCCGATCATGCTTTGACAAGTATCATTGCATAATTCTTTTTAACAGCTACTGAAATATTTTAGCAACAGGGAAGGAAAAGATCAGAGCTACTCTGTAAGCAAATTAATCTGGTGATTGCTGAGAGTAGGATGAGTGGAATTAGTGATAGCTGAGAGGTAAAGGAACTGGTTAAGAGGGTATTTTAGTAGTCAAAGATTAAGGTCAGAGGGGGGAACTTGAATAGTTTTAGTAGGAGTAGAAACAACAAAATATATTTGAGAGAAAACATGGTAAGTTGGTTGGACA
The DNA here is from genome assembly GCF_000951035.1 of Colobus angolensis palliatus. Classification (NCBI taxonomy): domain Eukaryota; kingdom Metazoa; phylum Chordata; class Mammalia; order Primates; family Cercopithecidae; genus Colobus; species Colobus angolensis. The sequence continues at coordinate 1,085,892 of NW_012116400.1, forward strand.
TGTGATAAGGGAAAAGAGTTAAGGGCATTCAGTGAATGTATCAGGGTGTGATTCTCTACTAAATTACGTTAGAATTGGACATTAAACAAATGAATAGCCTACTGCTATTGTTTGAATGTTTCCTTCCAAAATTCAGGTTAAAACTTAATCCATATTGCAGTGCTAGTAAGAGGTGGGGCCTTTTGGAAAGCGATAAAGTCACAAGGGCCATGTCCTAATTATGGGATTAATGCCCTTACAAAAGAGGCTTCAGAGAGCTGCCTGGTCCTTCCATCTCTCTTGCCCTGTGAGATCACTGCATTTGCTACTTTTCTGCCTTTCCTCTGTGTGAAGATGTGGTAGGAAGGCACCATCTTGGAAACAGAGAGAACCCTTACCAGATTCTGAATTGGCTGATGCCTGAATCTTAGGCTTCCCAGCTTTCAGGACTGTGAGAAATAAATTTCTTTTGTTTATAAATTATCTAGTTTAAGTTATTTTGATATAGCATCAGGAATAGGCTGTCACTGAATGAATCAGAATCTCTAGGAGCATGCCCTGGGAATGTGAATGAAAAACAAACTAAAGAAGACTCTTTGGCATACACTTAGGCTTGAAACTGGCTTAAAATAAATAACATGGATTTGGAAGTCAATGAGGTCTAGGCCTATTCTCTGTGTTGCTTAATAGTTCTTTCTGATGGCATGCTAGTTAACTTAAATTCTCCCAAGTCTTGGCTGCCTTATCTATACAATGAGGATAAGTTAAATTAAACTTACGGAGTGACTGTAACATTAAATAACATATGGAGAGATTTAATCCATGCTAAGCACATAATAGATTCTTACAAATTGTGGCTATTATAATATAAAAATAAAACTATGCATAGTGAGCAAGTAGAAAGCAGTTTTGATTTTAGATAAATGTTAGACATCAGAACTTCTAAAAGTCTTTCTTAGGAATATCTGATTTTAGCCAACACTTTTTTAGTACTGGTAGGTATAGAAATCAGTTACAAAATCCCATTGCTCATGTATCTACAATTAGGAAAACATTTGCCAAACAGTGAGTTAAAGAAGCATTTGGTTTCTTGAGGGATTTATAGCCTTAAAATAGACGTTTGACATTAAGGAATGAGTTTCCCATTCCTGAACACATTAACTTACTAGGAGGAAGATGTATAGTGATGGTGGAGGAGTTGATGAAAAGCATAATAGAAAGCCTCTACCTGTTAGCAGCAGTGAATCCGACAGGTCTGCAGCAAACTCAGTTCTTGCCTCCTCAGTGGAAATAATTTGGCTAAGGGGCATGAGCAGAGTGAGAGACTGAGGCAAGTTTCAGAGCAGCAGTGAAAGTTTATTTAAAAGTTTTAGAGAAGGAATGAAAGGAAGTAAAGTACACTTGGAAAAGGGCCAAGCAGGCATCTTGAGAGATCTGAGTGCAGTGCTTAGCCCTTGACTTGGGGTTTTCTACATTGGCATGATTCTGGGGTTTGCATTTCTTCTTTCCTGATTCTTCCCTTGGGGTGGGCTGTCCACATGTGCAGTGGCCTGCCAGCACTTGGGAGAGGCTGCATATGCACTGTGTTTACTGAGGTTGTGTGTGTGCTCATTTGAGATGTTTTCCTCTTGCCAGTCAGGTGTTTCTAGAGAAAGGTCATCTACCAGTTAAAATCCACCATTTTGCCTGTTAGTGTCCATGCTTGGGCCCACTTGCCCAACTCTTGAGATCTTATCAGGAAGCTGCTGACTACCAGCTTCACGTGTTTTCTATATATTAGAAAATTGCTTTTCTCTGGCACTGACTGCAACCAATTATTTAGAGAGAGAGTTTAACAACCATTTCACCATTATCTGATGGTCCCCTGACCTTCCTAGGTGGGAGGGTGGCTTTCTTGCCCTGCTTATATCTGCCTAGCTACCTACTCTAATATACCTAAGCATTCAAATCTGCTTAGTTAGCAGATAAGGTAGAGAATTGGCCATTTTTGGTGTGACTTTATTAGCATATAATTCTTTGCCTATTCATCACAGACTGAGGTTAGAGGGCAAAACAATCTATTCTCATACAGAAAGCTGTCAGGTGCTTTACTTTGCCTTTTGGCCACTTTCCTTGACTTAAGTCAATCAGATCACACCACAAATTATCACTGGATTCCAAGCTCTTCAGGGCTCTCTTAGAAGTCCATAAACAACACAACACCATACCAGTCATGCAACACACTCTGCTGAGAGCAGCAAGAAAGAGCCTGCCAAACTTTCTCAGGCAATATTAGGGCTAAGAAAGCAGAGCAAGGCAACATGGAAAACTCCGTGAAATATCTGAAGAGGTGGTACAGTGCTATGGTTTGAATGTTTGTCTCCTCCAGAGCCCATTTGAAATTGAATGGCCACTGTAACAGTATTAAGAGGTGGTGTCTAATAGGATGTGTTTAAGTCATGGAGGCTCTGCCTTTATGAATGCATTGATGCCACTGTAAAGAGGGCTTGGAGGAGTGGGTTTGTCTTTCCACTTTCTGCCATATGAGGATACAGCAAGAAGGCCTCATCAGATGCCAGTCCCTTGATCTTAGATTTCGCAGATGACAGAACTGTGAGTAATAAATTTATGTTCTTTATAAACTACCCAGTCCCGCGTATTCTGTGATAGCAGCACCAAAGGAAATAAGACAGGCAATGTATTAGTCAGCTTGGGCTGCTTCAACAAAATACAACAGACTGTATAGCTTAGAGAGAGACTTATTTTTTTTTCCATAGTTCAAGGCTTTGGAAAGTCCATGACCACGATGCTTCCTTATTCATTTCCTGGTGAGGGCTTTCTTCCTGGCATGCAGATGGCTACCTTCTTGCTGTGTCCTATGATGGCTTTTCCCTGGGGTGTACATGGAGAGAGAGAGAGAGAGAGAGAGCGAGCAAGAGTGAGGCAGGCAGAGTGAGATCTTCATTTCTTTTCTTATAAGATCACTAATTTCTTCCTAAGAACTCTATCCTCAGGACCTGTATGAATTCTAATTACCTTTCAAAGACCCCATCTTGATAATATTGGGCTTCAGCACGTGGGTTTTGGGAGGACACAAACATTTAGTTCATAACAGGCAAGAATCAGGCACCTCAGGTGGCATGTTTCTTGTATTCATTGTGTTTGGGTCATGTAACAAAAAGGCTATTTCAAGGAAATACAAGGGATGGATCTCAAAGCTGCTCTTCAAGCAAACGAGAGGCTGAAGCTCTGGCTCCAGGGTGGGTTGCACTCTCTCAGGAGCTTGTATGGAGTAGGGCAAGGCTTGTCTATAAAGTTCAGTGAGACAAAGAAGGTAACTACATGTGTGACAGCGACCTGGGCAGAAAGTAAAGATGAGAAGCTAAAAGACTACCCACCAAAACAGTATTTAGAAGAGACTTGCTAGGGAACAAATCCATGCATGAAACAAAAGGCCTGAAACCAGGGAAACATTTGGGAATGGAGGTTCAAATCTGTAGTGGAAGAAAGAATATGGAGAAATCCCCTTTTTAAATAAGTGGCAAATTTTTACCTGAGTCCAGGGATATAAAGGAGCTTAGGTGGGTGCAAAACCTGCTTAGATGTAACAGAAACAGGAAGATGTTTCATGTCTGAGAATGATAACCAGCAAGAATATAGTGAAAGGCAATTAAGCAGGCTGTACCCCAGAACTGGTCTTCAGTACATGGGAAAACGAAAATAAGAACTAGAAACTAGCAAACTAGACTTGATGGACATATGTGGCATGGATTTTCTAAGGGGATGCAGACAATTTTTTACAGTGTTTTAAACTCAGCTTACTCTATGCAGAGCTGAGCTTAGATAGGGAGGCAGCAGGCAGTACTCCCATCCCAGGCTTGAACCCCCCACAGGGGAAAAATGTGGGATGTATAGACCAAAAGAACTGTTGTCCTTTTCCCTTGAGGTGGGCTTTGTAGCCATTACAAATGTTTACAATTAATAGAAATGAAGTTCAATTTTGTATAAATTCATATCAGCACTCATTTTAGAAATGCGTTTATTTGCTTTTGTGAACAGTTGGCTTCTTCGCCATCTCTCAGGGCATGAAGTCCAGTTTGATTAAATCCTTATTTGTTGTTGCACATAGCAATCTACATCTGTCCAGCCCTTTCTCTTCCTCTCGCCCCCACTTCTTTCTTTTAGTGTTGGCCTCTTTGTTTGGGATTATTATTAAATGAAATGGAGAGTGCAGGTAATTAGTGTGTTGATATGACACTGACAGAAGAGTAAATGGGAAATTCAGAGGCAGCAAGCTGGGATAATTTCATTATAGGCTTTGCTTCAGTGGGTCCTTCGGATTCCAAAGAAATAATGAAAAAGTAGGGGATCTGCAGTTTCACTGACTGGGAGTCTCTCTATGATGTGCCAGGCTTCAGTGAATTAGATTTGAGATCCATCATTTTATTAGTAACATTTTATTAGAGTAAATTAGTGCCCAGGCACACAGTTCTCGGGTTAAATCGATGAGTTCACCCAGAATGACTTTACCATCTCTAATCAGCAGTACTTTTCCACAGAGTTCCAATTTAGTTGAATAATACTGTGTTCTTGTTAACTTCTCCTTCCCTTCACCTCCCTTTCTCCCAGTTGCATTAGAAACAAGCATGGCTTTAAATATAGAGGCAAATTTGAAGTAAACTAAGCCAACTAAATGTAAAATGCAGTGATTGCTATTTCTCCTAACAGGAAAACAGGCGTAATTACTACATTTTGCCCCCTGTGGTAAAGTCCCCAGTTAATATTGCGGCCTGAATAAACTGGAGTGGAAAGTTCCCTGGGATTAGAGATACAAGATGAAAGAAAAAAAAAAAAAGAATTTTCAGATAATTTTATGAAGCCCACAAATGCACTGGTTTAGCCAATAAGTATTTGTAAATTGCCCACACTGTTCTCAGTGCTGTGTGAGTGTGTTCTTCTAGCTGAAGTAATATTTGCATTGGCTTGGGAGCACTTTGACATGAACTTTCCCCTTGGAGACTATGGCTGTGAATCTGCCAGGAGGACTGGGGGAAATCTCATGTGTTTTCATTTTATCTTAACGTCAGCGCTTGTTGGACAGTTCCCCTGCCTAATGCAAGGTTGTGTTTACAACAAGAATATGAGAGGCAGCATCAGGAATCGGGTATGGGAGCAGATGGCAAGACTGGAAGACAATTAATTATAGGAAAGCAAGGGTACTCTCTGAGAAGGTTTGATAGGGCAGGAGAGAGTAGGCAGATATTAGGCACACAGAGAGGCAGTTTAATATAAATTTCTTGAGTTTTCATTTCAGGGACCTCAGAAGCAACATGGCCCAGTGGAAGAACAAAAGTGGAGACTGAAGTTGTTTGGTAAACATTGTTATTGGATGTAGCACATACAGAATAAAATGCACAGATTTAAAGGTGCTACTTGATTAATTTTCACAAAGAGAATTTGTTTCTCCAGATTGAAATAGGAAACATTACTAGTCCTTCAGAAGCCTCCTTGTGTTGCCTGCTCCTCAGTCCTCTCAAATAACCACTATCTTTTTATTTCATTAGAATAGTTTAGCCTCCTTTCGTATATCATGTAAATCGAATCATATTTTAGGTATTCTTTTGTGCCTGCCTTGTTTTTCTGTCTCTGGAGATTCATCCACTTTGTGGCATGTAGTAGTGGTTTATTTTTCCCACTACTGTCTGGTATCCTGTTGTGCAAGACACTGCAATTCTTTTCACATCTGCTGATGGACATTGTTATTGTTTCCAGTTTTGACTATCACAAATAATGCTGCTACGGACAGTCTTAATGCAATATATGTATATATGAATACATATGGAGTGAATACGTATATAATTCGTATCTGATGAGTATATACCTAGGAGAGAAATCACTGTTTCCTGTGGTTTGTAATCTTAAACTTTAGCAGACACTGCCCAACTATTTCCCACCAAAAGTGGTGGGAAAAAAGTGGGTTCTCTCCATTTGGTTTACAACTGACTCATCATTGGATATTATTGGTTTTTCTTTCACACTTTATTTTTAGCTTTTCTGGTGGGTGCATTATGGACTCTCATTATGGTTTTAATTAGCATTCCCCTGATGACTAATGATATTGAGACTGTTTTAATATTTTAATTGACCATTTGGATATTCTTTTTTTGTGTAGTCCTATTCCAGTCTTTGATACAGTTTTAATGAGATTGTCTAACTTTATCTTATTAATCTGTTAGATCTCCACATGTATGTTGGAGATATGTCTGTAGCAGCATTATTTATAATATACATGCATTCCAAGTATCTAGCATTTTCTACTCTGTGGTCTTCTTTTTTACTCTCCCATGGTGCCTTTTGATGAGCCGAATTCTTAAGGTTAAGGAAGTCTAATTTTCTATTTTTTTTCTCATTGTGGTGTTTTTAAAAATGTCTTATATATGTGACTTCTTCCTACCTAAAGATCATAAAGGTAATTCCTTATGCTTTCTTTTATAAAATCTTTGATTTTACCTTATTCATCTAAAATTGTGTTTGTGTATATGGGATGAGAGAGGAATAATTTTTTTCTCTATATGTATTCCTTTCATCAAACACCTTTAATGAAAAGATCATTTTCCCTTTCTGTTACAGTGGCATCTTTGTCATAAATTAGGTATGTATGTATGAGTAGGTCTGTTTTTGTCTCTCTGTTGTGTTGGTTCTGTTTATACTTGAGACAATATATACCATTCTAATTTCTGTAAGTTTAAAATAAGCATTAAAGTATGGTGGTAGTGTTATTACTACATTTTTGTCTTTTTTCAAGATTTTTTTGATCTTCTTGGCCCTTGATATTTTTATACATTTTAGAGTCAGCTCATCAATTACCACAGGTAGTGAAACATACACTCACACATACCTACATGCCGAGACCTTGTTACTATATTGATTGCTACTATGTTGATTTGCATTTCAGTCTATCTTTAGATTAATTTGAAGAAAATGGACATTTTTACAATATTAAATCTTATAATCCATAAATATGACATATTAATTTATTTGCATTTTTAAAATTTATTTTGGTACTGTTTGTAGCTTTCTCAGTAGATATCTTGAACATCTTTACTTAGATATTCCTAGAAATAAAAGGATTTTTGTATAGCTCTTGTAAACATAATTAAGTTTAAATGTCACCTTTAAAGTGCTTGCTGCTAGTATATAGGAATATAATTTCATTAATCTTTTATTTAGAGATGTTGAAAAAGTGTATTAATTCTAGTAACTGATCTGTAGAATATTTGGATTTGCTCATACACAGTCATCTCATCTGCAAATGATGAGAATTTTATTTCTTTCCTTCCAAATCTTCACATTTTATTTATTCTTTCCTTTTTCCTCCCTCTCTTCATATCTTCTTCCTTCCCTTTCTTCCTGTTCTATTGTTGTTGTTGTCACTTTCTTATTGTAGGGACTATGTTCTCCGATATAATGCTGAATGAATTTGGTGATGGATGACATCCTTATCTTGTTTTTTGTCTCAGTATTTCACAGCCAGCCTCATCATTACCAGCATCTCTTCAAATATTTCCAATTCTCTATTTTCCCTTTGCTCTTTTCATAACTCTATTTTTATTTATGTTAGACTTTTTCATTATGTCTCATATTTCTCTTTGCATTTTCTGCAGTTCATTGGTTCATCTCTGCTTCAAATCCGACCTATTTTTTAGCCTTTTCTTCTCTGTCTAGTCGACTCTTACATTTATCAATTGAATTATTAATTTCTTTTATTTTGTTTTTTACTTCTAGAATTTCCATTTGATTTTTTGGAATATATCCCAATTCTCTGGTGCAATTTCCATCCTTTCATCTATTTTCTTATGTATATAAATCATGGTTATTTTAATGCTATTAATATGTAATAATTCTGAGTCGCTGTACGTTTCTTTGTTCCTCCTTGCATTTTTTTTTCTCATAATTTGCTCATTTGGTGGTACTTCCTGACATACCAGTGGATATTTTGACCAAATGCCTGAAGTGAGTATAAAAATTTAGAGGATTTGGATTACACTATTTCTTCTAGAGAGGATTTAGTTTTTTACTGGAAGATGGAGTTAGATCACCTTAACCCATTCAAGATGTGTTTATTTCAGGTTACCCCTCATTATCTGAGGTTAGCCCTTCAGTGGTTCAATTGAAAACCTGGAGCTATTTTTTAGATCCCTTTTTTGTGGGGGGGAAATTCTGCATTCCAATTTTGTCTCCCCAGCACTATGGGACTGGGGAATAGCTACTTAGTTCTTCAGCTGTGTTTCCGTTGGTTTCTATGTTTCCCCAGATAGATTCCCAGCCATAAGTGGTGACACCTCAAGGCAACATTGAGAGCAGAATGCCAAACTTACTTTCCTGGAGTTTTCTTTCCTCTAGCAGTTGGCCCCTCAACTCCTGGTTGCCTTGATAACCTTCAATTCCAGTTTCTCTATTCCCAGCCCAGTGAGACTGCCAGAAACTAGACCACTATTTCCTTCTTAACTTCCATGTCCTGCTTCGATATTGTGATACAAGAAGAACTTCAGCCAAATTAAATTTAAAGGCATTTAATTGAGCAATGAATGATTCATGAATTGGGCAGCCTTCTGAGCCACAGTAAGCTCAGACACTCCAGCGCAGCCACATGGTGGAAGAAGATTTATGGAAAGAAAAAGAAAAGTGATGTACAGAAAATGAAAATGACAAATGGATTGGTTACAGCTTGACATTTGCCTTATTTGAACACAGTTTAAATAGTTGGCTACATATGATTGGTCAAAACTCAGTGATTGGCACAAGTGTAGGCTATGGCCTGTTTACATACCCACTGGTTGTAGTTCACGATGTACAGAAAAACCTTTAGGCTGAACTTAAGATTTGTAAGGAGGCAGCTTTGGGCTAACTTGATTTAACATTGGTGTAAGTCCTGAGGGTTAAAAATAACAGCACATTTTTGACTTGCCCCAATGTCTGTCTTGACATCTCCAGTGCCTTAATTTAGCTGTTTAGTATCTTACACAGCTTTTACAGTTGTTTCAGGCAGAAGTTTTTGTATAATACATGTACTCTACTATAGGCAAAGGTAGGAGTCTAGGATAGAGATTTGTCTCTTTAACTCCTTAGCTTTGACACTGGGAAACTTGGTAAGCTTTATAAACTTTAGTTTACTCATCTCTGAAATGGGTTCAACACAAATTATCTTATTGATAGTAGGAATAAATAAGATATGCATATAAAGTTGTTAGCACAGTTCCTGGCATTTAATAATAGTTTAATAATAGTTTAATAAATAATAGTAAAAAGTTTAAAAAGTTTAATAGTTTAATAAATAATAATAGTAATACCTATTTTACTGTGGTGGTATAAAAAGCAAATGAGATATAAAGTACTTAGCCTTGTGCATGATATATAAGCTTGCCTTATGACATAATTTAGTTACCTATTGTTGCATAAAAAAGTTATTCTGAAACTTCAAATATAAGAACAATAACATCTTATAATTTCTGTAGGTTAGGATTTCAGAAATGGCTTAGTCAAGTGGTTCTTGTTTAAGTCTACTTATAAGGCTGCAGTCATTTCAGAGAGAGAGAGATGGAGAGAAAGAGGAGGAGAGAGACACTAAGATAGATGACTGATTTCTTTATAACCTAATCTCTGAAGTGAGATCCTATCACTTCTGCTGTATTCTATTCATTAGAAGTGAATAGAAGTCCAGCCCACACTCAGAGGACAGGGATTACACATACCTGTGAAAACCAGGAAGCAGTTATAATTTGGGCCATTTTTGAGCCTGACAACCACATAATATTAGAGAGTTTTAGCATTTCTGGTGAGCTGAGTGTTGGCAAGAAGAAAGCATACACACTGTATAGACTACATTTTCATTGGGCAAGGGAGGCAAAATCTTTTGTGACGTGAAGAAGTGTACAAAGCAGAAGCTTATGTCAGATTGTCAGAGAGTTTCTCTTAATTCCAAGTTCCTGAGAGTAGGGGACCCCAGTAGGGTGGCAGAGAAGGGGATGGCTCGTAGCTGCTGGTGATTCAGTGCAAGCCACCTGGTCTTTACAGGTCTGAGAAACTTGATTTCTCCTTATACCAGAACCTTTCTCTACTAAGGACTGATGTTGGGACCCACGGAGAGTTAGATGCAAGGGCTCTAGACGCAAACTGATCAGGTTTAACTTTTGGCTAATCACTTACCGGCCAGGTATCCTTGGAGAAGTTATCTAAGCTCGCTGCACCTCAGATTCTTCTATTGTAAAATGGAAACAAAAATAGTCCCTACTTACATGGTTGTTGTGGGAATGAAAGAAAACAAATCACATAAAATACTTCAGAACAGTGCCTGCCCACAGGAAGTGCTCAATAAATGCTGGCTATTATTTCTCTAAGCATAAAAGAGAAATAATTGCATAGTAGTGTAAACCCCTTTGTGGGCGTGTGAACAAATATTACAATTTCCAGGTATGTGGATTCAGAGTTGTGGAGAAAGCAGGCATCTGTGATCAGGCCTCTTGGCTCTGACTTTCTTTGATGAGACACACTCAGGAAATCTGTTTTCTCACACATTAAAAGTTCCTGCAACGTGCTAGCCACTCAAAAAATACTGGTTACCTCCCCATGTTCCCTTTATTTTTGTTTACAATCCGGTAGATCTGAAGACACATCACCACATAAAATGTAACTGGCAGAAGAAAGCAGCACCTGCTGAATGAATGGTTCAGGTGGAAAGCTTTCTGAGATCCCAGAGGAGGAAGTGATTTCAGGGTGAGGCACTCAGGAAATGGATTAACAATTATCAAGGGAATTTAGTCTGTGGGACCAGCTGGAAAACAGTGTAGGGTTGGGTCCCATTTTCCATCAATTACCTGACAGCTTAAGGTAAAATTACGCTTTTTGTTTGAAACGTTCTGATAGTAGAAGCTCTGTCCCCCTGTTTCCCCATATATCCTCAACTATTTAGTCTTGGTTTACTGTTGGTTAAAATGAAGTTAACTAAACTTCATTTCCCACCCACTCAGGCTGCTGATCTGAAATTCCGTAACATTTATATCTTCACAGAGCTTTCAGCTCCTCAGAGGCAAATTCTTCATAAAAAAAGGAAGTTCACCCTTTTAATGATTATATGAATTAATAAGGAAGAGAAATTATTCATTGTGGTGGTAACTGCTAGTCAATATGAGGCCAACCCGCTTACATTTTCGTTAGAAATAATTCTACTTCAAATAGGTAACCTGCTATGTTAGATGAGAGAATAGTTAAATGTGGAAGCATATTTTATAATTATGCCAATTAAATAATTTGATATCATTAGAATATTAACTTTTCCCCCTTAGCTTATTCAGCACTGAATGAGAGAAAGTCTGAAAACAGGAAAGAACTTTCCCTTTTCAAGAAAAGTCATGGGAGAGTGTAAAAAAGATAGCTTTTTCACTTCTGAACTAAGAAATTTGAAATGGAACAAAATAATTGAAGGCGCTTAGCTCAGTAATTAAGGCTGTTAACTACCGTCTTTATTAAATGTAGAGGACTTAATTATAATTTGTAATGTCCTAAAAGATTCACAATACTTGTTGTGAAATTTTTCTGGGGGGTGTAGGTTTTTACCTGGATTTTTGTTGTGCGTTCCAGGACATAAAAAAACAATTACAATTAATTATATATTTGTCTGTAAGGTGTTCTATAAAACTGTAAGATAGTAGAAAATAGTTATTAATCACAAACACATGTAAAAGAGATATAATTTCCTTTTTTATAGCAATTGCCAGTGTAATCTTAGTTGTTTCCAGGAACAGCTTTTTATGGTGGAAGCATGAGTTCATTTGCAATTTTGTGCCATGTTTCCCATTGTTATGGAAACTCACCATTCTCCTGATAAAGAATGGGCAAGTTGTGGGAGCAATCATATAATCTAAACCTAAAACAAATGACTTCTGTATAATCAAAAAAGGTTTTATTCTCTCCCGTGGTTCATTGCTTAGCTGCAATCTATCATAGAAAGAAAGATTCAAACAATACTCTTCCTTTCTCCAAACTTACTTGATTTTATCTGATGATGAGGAAAACATTCTCAAGTAGAGAATGATGTTGCATTGACCTCTGTGTGGCTTTCTTACTAGAATCTGCCAGTCAGTTTTTATCCTTTAGTATAAAATTTCATCAAATTTTCTTTTAAATTGAAGGGAAGAGTAGTATTCTACAAGAAAGACTCAGGATATTGGTGTCTTTCCTGGCTTTTGTATTTTGATTTACAGCCCGTCTATTTTCCTAGTTTATGTATAACCTTGACTCGTTCTATGAGTTTTCTGTTGTGACCATAACAAATAACTACAAACAGTGGCTTAAAATAGTAGCCACTTATTAGCTCATAGCTTCCACAGATCAGAAGTCTAGGCACAGTATGCCTTGGCTGTTTTCTCTGCACATGGTCTTATGAGGCCCAAATCAAGGTGCTGGCAGAACTATATTCATTACTGGAGGCTCTGGGAAAGAATCTATTTGAAAGCTCATTCAGGATGTTGTCAGAATTTACTTTCTTCTCATGCTTTTCACGTTGCCATTTCCATCTTTAAGGCATCAACAGTCAAGTCCTTTTCATGCTTGAAATCTCATTGTCTTCCTTTTTTGGCCACCTGTTCCTGCCTTTTAGGGCTCATGTAATTATATTGGGGCTAACTAGATAATCCAAAATAATCTCTTCATTTTAAGGTTAACTGATTAGTAACCTTAATTACATGTGCAAAATTTCTTTCACCACATAACATAACCACAGGTATAACACCAAACAGTAAAGGTCATGAGGGCCAGAGTTCTGCCTATTACACTTACCTTGAAATATGGAAAAAGTAAAAAGCAATGATAAAAATTCCTATAAAAATTAGTAGATCTAACTGTGTAAGATTGGAAACATTTTGAATTTCATAAGTAAGTTCAATGAATACAGTGGTACACATGTTTGCATAAAACTAAAAATTGATATTCTCAAAACATTGGGAGTTCATGTAGTTAACAAGAGGAAGTCTGATAGAAAAGTGGGCTATTTGATTATGAATAGTCAAGTGTATCCTATCCCTGTATGCTGGCCAAAAATAATCCATCAAGATCAGTTTTGAGTGAGTGTATTCCTGAACCAATAATTCCAGCTATGAGGATAGAATATGCTGCTAAATATTTCATCCTCTGCTTAAAAATTTACAAGGTGGCACTTCAGAGCAAAAATGGCAGAGTCATGCCAGATCATAGTCTCACTCTTTCTAAACCAATAGGCACAAAAAACAATAACATAAAACAGGAAACAATGAACCATAGACAAGCAAGGGCTAGCAATGTTTACTATCAATGCAATAAATTTCAAAATGTTTCAGCCAAGAAAAAAATATAGGAATCTTGGTGCTGATCATAACTCAGCTTCTCTACCTGTCCCCATCCATTCAACATAGGAAATGAGGGAAGAAGGTAAATTGGGAAAAATCTTCAAAATTATTGTCTTAGGCTGATCCTTTTGAGAGGAAAATGTGAGGCAAATGTTAATATGTTAATATTTTAGGGGGAGAGCAGAATCCCAGAACAGTTGGGGTATGGATAGGGGGAAAGGGAACTAAGACAAGACAAGACACAGAAGTGGACTGCATGACTGTACTTGCCACTGCTTTATGAGTTGCTACAGTGACACATGATAGTCAACAAGAGATACATCTATTGAATTGTTGCCAAGAGTAATTCCATCTTGGCACAGTACTTATTGCTTTGGCCTACTGAGTGACCTGCTGTGCATCTTACGTTTTGTGAAGTGGTAGTGTGGTAATCACATTGATTTTCTTATGCTTCTTTTCTTTTTTTAATTATACTTTAAGTTCTAGGGTACATGTGCACGAAGTGGAGGTTTGTTACATATGTATACATGTGCCATGTTGGTGTGCTGCACCCGTTAACTCGTCATTTACATTAGGTATATCTCCTAATGCTATCCCTCCCCCATACCCGCTCCCCACAATAGGACCTGGTGTGTGATGTTTCCCTTCCTGTGTCCAAGTGATCTTACTGTTCATTTCCCACCTATGAGTGAGA
>NW_012116400.1:1102324-1102602 GCF_000951035.1 Colobus angolensis palliatus
ACTTCTTCCTGGTTTAGTCTTGGGAGAGTGTAAGTGTCCAGGAAATTACCCATATCTTCTAGGTTTTCTAGTTGATTTGCGTAGAGGTGTTTATAGCATTTTCTGATGGTAGTTTGTATTTCTGTGGGGTCGGTGATGATATCCCCTTTATCATTTTTTATTACATCTATTTGATTCTTCTCTCTTTTCTTCTTTATTAGTCTTGCTAATGATCTATCAATTTTGTTGATCTTTTCAGAAAACCAGCTCCTGGATTTATTGCTTTTTGAAGTTTTTTT
>NW_012116400.1:1104257-1114135 GCF_000951035.1 Colobus angolensis palliatus
CATGTGAGATGGGTCTCCTGAATACAGCAAACTGATGAGTCTTGACTCTATCCAATTTGCCAGTCTGTGTCTTTTAATTGGACCATTTAGTCCATTTACTTTTAAGGTTAATATTGTTATGTGTGAAGTTGTTCCTGTCATTATGATGCTAGCTGCTTATTTTGCTCATTAGTTGATGCAGTTTCTTGATAGCATCAATGGACTTTACATTTTGGCATGTTTTTGCAATAGCTGGTACCTGTTGTTCCTTTCCATGTTTTGTGCTTCCTTCAGGCCTTCCTTCAGGCCTAGTGGTGACAAAATCTCTAAGCATTTGCTTGTATGTGAAGGATTTTATTTCTCCTTCATTTATGAAACTTAGTTTGGCTGGATATGAAATTCTGGGTTGAAAATTCATTAAGAATGTTGAATATTGGCCCCCACTCTCTTCTGGCTTGTAGAGTTTCTGCCGAGAGATCTGCTGTTAGTCTGATGAGCTTCCTTTTGTGGGTAACCAACCTTTCTCTCTGGCTGCCCTTAACATTTTTTCCTTCAATTTTGGTGAATCTGATAATTATATGACTTGGAGTTGCTCTTCTCGAGGAGTATCTTAGTGTCATTCTCTGTATTTCCTGAATTTGAATGTTGGCCTGCCTTACTAGGTTGGGGAAGTTCTCCTGGATGATATCCTGCAGAGTGATTTCCAGCTTGGTTCCATTTTCCCCGTCACTTTCAGGCATACCAATGAGATGTAGATTTGATCTTTTCACATAATCCCATATTTCTTGGAGGCTTTGTTCATTTCTTTTTACTCTTTTTTCTCTACACTTCTCTTCTCGCTTCATTTCATTCATTTGATATTCAATCGCTGATACTCTTTCTTCCAGTTGATCGAGTCAGTTACTGAAGCTTGTGCATTTGTCACGTAGTTCTCATGTTATGGTTTTCATCTCTATCAGTTCTTTTAAGGACTTCTCTACATTGGTTATTCTAGTTAGCCATTTGTCAAATCTTTTTTCAAGATTTTTAGTTTCTTTGCACTGGTTACATAGTTTCTCCTTTAGCTCTGAGAAGTTTGATCAACTGAAGTCTTCTTCTCTCAACTTGTCAAAATCATTCTGCATCCAGCTTTGTTCCATTGCTGTCGATGAGCTGCATTCCTTTGGAGGGGGAGATGCGCTCTGGTTTTTTGAATTTCCAACTTTTCTGCACTGCTTTTTCCCCATCTTCATGGTTTTATCTGCCTTTGGTCTTTGATGATGGTGAAGTACTGATGGGATTTTGGTGTGGGTGTCCTTTCTGTTTGTTAGTTTTCCTTCTAACAGTCAGGACCCTCAGCTGCAGGTCTGTTGGAGTTTGCTTGAGGTCCACTCCAGACCCTGTTTGCCTGGGTATCTGCAGTGGAGACTGCAGAAGATAGAATATTGCTGAACAGCGAGTGTTGCTGTCTGATTCTTGCTCTGGAAGCTTCATCTCAGGGGTGCAGCCAGCCATGTGAGGTGTGAGGTGTTGGTCTACACCTAGTGGGGGATGTCTCCCAGTTAGGCTCCTCAGGGGTCAGGGACCCACTTGAGCAGGCAGTCTGTCCATTCTCAGATCTCAACCTCCGTGCTGGGAGATCCACTGCTCTCTTCAAAGCTGTCAGACAGGGACATTTACCTCTGCAGAGGTTTCTGCTGCTTTTTGTCTTTTTGTTTAGCTATGCCCTGTCCCCAGAGGTGGAGTCTACAGAGGCTGGCAGGCCTCCTTGAGCTGTGGTGGGCTCCACCCAATTCGAGCTTCCCTGAGGCTTTGTTTACCTACTTAAGCCTCAGCAATGGGGGGCGCCCCTCCCCCAGCCTTGCTGCCACCTTGCAGTTAGATCTCAGACTGCTGTGCTAGCAATGAGGGAGGCTCCGTGGGTGTGGAACCCTCAGGGCCAGGTGTGGAATATAATGTCCTGGTGTGCCGTTTGCTAAGACCCTTGGTAAAGCGCAGTATTAGGGTGGGAGTTACCCGATTTTCCAGGTGTTGTGTGTCTCAATTTCTTTTGGCCAGGAAAAGGAATTCTCCTCCCCCTTGCACTTCCCAGGGGAGGTGATGCCTTGCCCTGCTTCAGCTCTCGCCGGTCAGCCTGCACCAGAGGAGCAGCACCCACTGTCCGACACGCCCCCGTGAGATGAACCTGGTACCTGAGTTGAAAATGCAGAAATCACCCGTCTTCTGTGTCACTCATGCTGGGAACTGGAGGCTGGAGTTGTTCCTATTCGGCCATCTTGGGCGTGCCTTATGCTTACTTTCAATTTTTTTTCTCTTGTTTTCCTACCGAGGACTTGCACCTCACAAATAAAACGTTAACACTTTAATTCCTGCTTCAGGGTATGCTTTCAGGGAAAAGTAGGTTAAGACAATTGGTACCAAGAACAAGTTTATAAAAACTAACCCTTATGATATAATTGTCAGTGAGTATGTTTATTCCTGAACCAATAATTCTGGCTAGAGGGATGGAATATGCCATAGACCTAAGCAAGATCTGTTCCTGGAAAGGGGACAAGATCAATTCTACCTAACCCACCTGGCTTGAAAGTCCAAGGTCCTGTAGGAATCGGGAATGGAGGCTGACAGGATAATTAACACATATTTTCTAATGATTTGCAAATAATTTTAGAAATATGTAGTCTTTCACCTCATCCCAACATAACCATTATTTTCATGTTTTTGTTCCTTAGGTGCTTTATTTAGCATAGTTGTAAAATAACATGTTTTAAATTTTATATCATAACTTTTCATTTTATCACATCCTTGACAAATATTAACTACATAAAGTTATATTGAGTAGAATTTACCATAATTTACGTAACCTGTTTTCTATTATTGAATGTTTAGGTTACTCCTTCCTTATCATTTGCTTGTTTTGTTTTGCTTTATTTTCTGTTATATATGTTGGAAAGGAAATATTTCTAAATGTTCTGAATTTTTATCTAAACATGCCTATAAAATCATTTAATCTCATTGTCTATGTTTATCCCAATATAGCAACAAATTAAGAGATGGAATGTGCCTAAGTTTTATACCTGACTCTCTTATTGACTTCAGTATTTTTTCCTATCTGCTAATTTATTTGGAGTCAATCCAATTAAATGCTTAATGTTTTGCATATATGAAAAATGCCATGGCCCTCTCTAAGAACTTAGATGTAAGGGAAACTAACTTAGATGTAAGAGAGATTAACTTCTTAGAATTAAACCAATGAAATCTGTAGGTACAATGTACTCAAATACTTATTAATGCCTAATAGAGATGCTCCTTGACTTATGACAGGGTTATGTCCTGATAAACCCATGGTGAGTTAAAATATTGTAAGTTGAAAATGCATTTAATATACATAACCTACCAAACATTACATCTTAGGCTAGCTGATATGGTTTGGCTGTATCCTTACCCATAATCTCATCTTGAGTTGTAATCTCCGTAATCCCCATAATCCCCACCTGTCAAGGGAGAGACCAGGCAGAGGCAATTGAATCATGTGGACAAGTTTCCCCCTTGCTGTTCTCATGATGAGTGAGTTCTCACAAGATCTGATGGTTTCATAAGTGGTAGTTCCTCCTGCATTTATTCTCCTTCCTTCCACCTTGTGAAGGAGGTGCTTTGCTTCCTCTTTACCTTCCACCATGTTTGTACATTTCCTGAGGTCTCCCCAGCCATACTGAACTGTCAGTTAATTAAACTTCTTTATTTTAGAAATTAACCAGTCTCTGACAGTTTTTTTATAGCAGTGTGAAAATGGACTAATACCCTAGCCTACCTTAAACATGCTCAGAATACTTACATTAGCCTACAGTTAGACAAACTCATCTAACACAAAGACTTTTTACAATAAAGTGTGGAATATCTCATGTTATTTATTGAATACTGTATGCTATGTCAAAATTGTGACAGTTATACACCATCCTAAAATCAAAAATTCATAAGTTGAACCATTAGAAATCAGAGACTACTTATATAAGCAATGACAATTCTAAGCATTGTAAACTCAATAACAAACAAAATGGATACAGGTCTGTTCTCATGAATAGATGTGATTAATCATTTCTGGAAGTAATTAAAAAGATTATTTACTAATGATTGAATCTAACATTGGAGAAAACTCTAAGCACTAATCAAAATAAGCTGCTTATAATTTTAGAAAGTAAACTAAATGAATAAGTTACTTAGATGTTATAATCTAATTGATTATATTGCATTCAATTAGAAGATGAAATATAGGAAGCAGAGAATTGAGATACACTCAAATATAAAAGTATTCAGTGTCTATTCCTCAGTATATAGAGAAGAGACTATTCCTTCATGGATTCTGGTAATCTGGTCCTTATCAGAGGGAACTTTCTAGAACATGGAGCCAATTCATTTTGTTGTGATTTCACACTACTGTCTAATATTTCAACAACAGATTGACCTCCTGTGGTCGGATGATAGCACTATTTTGATTTCATCTTTCAGGCACACCTACACTGCTGAAGCATCACCTGGATCCTACAGAATCAGGTTGGCTGGGTCAGCCATGCATGGTTGAAAAATGTCCTTATGTCATTGTGTTTAAAATTGTGGGTCAACTCTATTAAATAGGCAATGAAATCAAGTGCTTTGTAATGAACACATCTTTAAAAAGGAAGTAGAACATAATAGAAAATATCAGTATATTGTATTGCTGACAGTAAGATATTTATGACGGTTGTCTGCTAACCCTTTTTGTCAATATTCTGGATTTTCCATTTGCATTTGATTGTAACATTTGTCAATTAGTCAACCAAGTTGTTAATTAAAAACTATCATGCCAGTTTTGTGAATGATTTATTAATTAATAGGTTATGAATTTTCCAGACTGGCTGTACATGAACACTATACAGAGTAATTCTTAAAAATTCAGATTTCTTGCATCCATTCTTGAATAACTGTATTAGAAATACAGTTATTTTAGTGAAGCCTGGGACTCTGTTTTAACAAGGACCCCAGATGACTTTGATGTAACCAATTAAATTGGATCTAAGTTTAGGAATCAAGTATTGGGTGATAAACTCATCACAAAGAAAACTTGTTTGTCTATTTATATGAGGCCCTGGGGCATTTGGACCACCAACACTTAGGTATTTTCAGTATACCAATAAAGCTTCTGTGAGTTACCTGACTAGTGTATGAAATTTCTCAAGGGATGTAAAATAAAAGTCCATGCTATGGAGAAAGATGGTGTTTCTCCTTAGAATGATATAATGCAAGACCAATTTTCTCAGGACTTGGTGATGTTAGCATGATGTGTCTCATGGTTTTATAAAAAGCCAACTGGGAATGTATCAGAATATGTGAATTCCAAAGGTGGATATCTAGGTTGGAAATAACTGAAATGATAAGCTAAGTGAAACTGTTACAGAACAGGCATACCTGTAAGTTTAAAAAAAAAAAAAAAAGAAAGAAAAGTTTTCTACTGAAATGATCAAGTTGCCATGGGAACGTAAAGGCTCAGTTACCATATTTGAATGCATAACACTGTAAATTTTTTTAATGAACACCAAAACTGGCTAAAGATAGTTCAGTGAAAGTAGTTTACTCTACTTTCAGAATGGTAACACCTTAAAAAAATCATTTAACTGTAGTTATTTAAAGGAGAGATTTTGATAAACCTCTAAAATTGCAAATAATTTTTGGTTTTGAAGCTTAAGCTAGAATATTAAAGGATATTTCTTCATTTGAATGCTTATTTCTAATAATCTAGAATCAGGGGCATCCAATCTTTTAGCTTCCGTGGGCCACATTGGAAGAAAAAGAATTGTCTTGGACCACACATAAAATACACTAACAACTAACGATAGCTGACGGGATTTTTTAACAATCACAAAAGAAATGTCATCAGGTTTTAAGAAAGTTTACAAATTTGTGTTGGGTTCCATTCAAAGCCATCCTGAGCCACATGTGGCCCACAGGCCATTAGTTGGACAACCTTGATCTAGATGTTGCTGCATAGACATCCATCAAAGAGGGATGATACTTAAAATGTTTAACAGTGTGAGTAATTGTAATGGCTGTGGTTCTGGGAGTAGGCATTAACCCATTGTTTGGTGGATTATGAGAAAGTTCTGGGAATCATAGGAGGGTTGTTGTGCGTGGGATGGACAAGACAGAAAATTCAAACAGCAGATATTTCCCAGTTGTTGTAAAAGTCCTTCAGAATTTTAACACATATACATTCAGCATGTACTGTCTGACTTCCAGCAAGGCTTCAAAGGAACTTTTGAGCTTTTGATTTCAGGTTGAAACTTGTGATAGTGAGGTAGCAATTAGATGTTTCTAGGGAGGCTGTAGATGCTGTTAGAATAGCAAATATAGAACTACATGAGATAATAAAGGTGATTTTCCAATGAACAAAGGAACTGGGGTGTATTGAACAATGTATTGCTCTGTTCATTGAGGATATCATTGACACATATATATAAACACACATTTAGTTTCACATGTTTATACATATATAGATATGCAAATATACTCATGCTTAGGCAAAACATTGGAGTCTCAAGGAATGAGAAATGTTTCTTTCCAAAAATTAAGTATGCCTATTTGCTTTGTCAAAATTTCTTCACCACAAGATAGATATTTTGGTCTAATTTTATAATTTTAAAAATGATTTTTAGTAACTAAACCTAATTAGGTTATTGCTATTATGTCCATTAAAATAGGCATGACTTAGTTAGTTCCAGAAGCTGCCTGTAGTGGTGGACGGCCAGCGAGGTGTTATCTCTGCCTTTTTTACCAAAGGGTACAGGCTATGGTCCAGCAACCACCCAGCCAGGGAGCAGCATCCTAATTTCTTCTCCTGGTTCCAGCACAATAAAAACAGCAAGAGGGGTCTCTCCTTTCCAGCAAGGAAAGATTTGGTTGCCTAGTCACAAACTCTGGGTTCCCCAAAGGTACCCGCTTCCTCTCTCTAGGCCTCTTTGTATCAAGAGGGGAGGGGGAGGTTGTGATCATTCTTCTAAACTTGAACTGGCAGCTGATGAAAAAATGAGCTCCCTCAAATACAATTAAAAAAAATTCCAGTCATAACAAGGTAATTTTGCACCCATTATGTTGGCAAAAATTATAACAATAGTTATATTTAATGTAAATAAAACATGCTACATATGATATAACAGTTTAATTATAATATAATTATACTGAATATAATGTATATATAAAGTAATTGTAAATATATTTACAGTGTGGAGTTTCAGATACATTTATGCATTCCAGTGGCAGTGAAAATTGTAATTTCTTTGGAGAAGGCTTCAGCAATATCTTTTAAAAGTGATTAGAAGATGCATACTTCTTTGGACCCTACATTTTCATTGCTAGGAATTTACCATTCATGCATAGCGGACAAGTGAAAGAGTCTTTATAGACTTGCTTTGGTTTTCCAGTTTCTCTAGAACCATGCAGGGTGCACATAGTCTGATTTCTCTCTTTCGGAATGTGTCAGTCACATGCTCCTTTATTTTTCCAACTACTTAGCAGTAACATTTTTTTTTTTTTTTTTTGTGATAGCAGTTGTCTTATTGAGTACTTCTGGGCTGAGTGCATTTTGCTTATGTTAACTCAATTAATCCTCACACACAATGAAAGTTGTATTTTACTTTATTATGCAGAGCAGTACTAGTTTCTTTCATTTGCAGTTCTTTCCCTCTACCTTATAAATGGTATGATTCATGAATTGCTGGCATTTAAAATTATGCCCAATCTTGACCCATAGACCATATAATATGTACTCCCTAACACCCAGTGATACATTTACATTTGAAAGACTTTGTTTTAGTCCTTAGCCAAGGCCTATTCTTGTCCACAGTCTGAGGAGGCAATGGGCTGTGTAAGTGGTTGAGTTGCATAGTTTCTATTACAGATATAAGAAGGATATTCTGGAAGTGGGTGAATTGTTTGTACTTGACCTGACTAAGTACATATGGAAATAAAATGTGTGACAAATATGCAAGACCTCCCTCACACATCCAATAAAGAGGCACTTCCTAAGACTCCTTGTCTTGGAGTGTCTTGCTGCTGGCCATACCCTGTTGCCTGGGATTTTCACAGGATACAATAATTTTAGAGTCAATTGAGGCTTTGGAAGTCTCTAAAACTAGTTACATGTTACTTGAAAGATGTTAAATAATTTTGATTTATAAACTTTATATTAAAAATTGAGCTATCAATTTCTTTAAAGCAAACAAAGATTCATGGAGATGGGAAGTTAACCTTTATTTTGGTGGTAGAAAATAGAAATGTGCCCATGTCTAGTGTTCCGAGCATCCTGGGCATTATGAAAGTAAGGAGGGATGGTATGAGGATGCTCTGTACTTGCAACAGGGCCAAACGACCACAGAATATAAGCCTCATGATTTAATGACAAGTTGACCCTACATATGCTTGTATGGACTATATGTTCAGTTTATTTGAACCTATATTTCTTTAGACCCCCAAGCAAGATTACATAAGTTGTCATGGAAAATATTTTGTTAATTTCAGAATGCATGCTTGTTGGTTTCTTCTTTAACTTTCTACTATTTGCTCTAATATAAGAAATTATTTTTTGAAATCTAGAGATACATATTATATATTTTCAAATAGCTAGAAGAGAGGATATTGAATGTTCCCAACACAAAAGTAGATAAATGTTTGAGGTGATGGATATGCTGATTATCCTAATCTGACCACAGTTAATGGAAAAACCAAACTCTGTAAAATATTTTAAAGAGGCTTCTTCCAAGCTAGTATGAGTGACTGCAGCCTGGGGATAACATAAACCCAAAGTGTCTTGAATAAGTGGTCCCAAGGTGGTTGGGCTATAGTTTCGTTTTACACATTTTAGGGAGGCAGGAGTTATAAGCAAAGACCAAAATCAGTATGTGGAAGGTATATGTTGGATTGGCCTCAAAAGGCTGGATATCTTGAAGTGGGAGCTTATAGGTTACAGGTGGATTCAGAGATTCTTTAATTTGCAATTTGGTTAAAGGGGTAAGATTGTGTCTAAAACTTGGAGCCAACAGAAAGGAATGTTTTAGATTAAGATAAGGATGCTGGATATTAGATATTAGATCTTTGTTGAAAACATAGTTTGTGAATATTTTATTACATTTGTAAGGTTGTCTGTTTACTCTGTTGATGGTTTCTTTTGCTGTGCAGGAGTTCTTTCATTTGATTAGGTCCCACTTGTCAATTTTTGTTTGGTTGCAATTACTTTTAAGGACTTAGTCATAATTTTTTCCCCCAAAGGCCAGTATCCAGCATGTTGTTTCCAAGGTTTTCTTCTAAGTTTATTATAGTATGAGATCTTACATTTACATCTTCACTCCTTCTTATTTTTTTTGTACATGGTGAAAAGTAGGTCTAATATCCAGAATCTACAAGGAACTTAAACCATTCAACAACCAAAAAACAAAAACAGAACCCATTAAAAGTCAGCAAAAGATATGAACAGATACTTGTCAAAAGAAGACATACAAGCAGCCAATGAACATGAGAAAAATACTCAGCATGACTAATCATCAGTGAAATGCAAATAATAATCACAATGAGATACCATCTCATAGCAGTCAGAATAGCAATTCTTAAAAAGTCAACAAACAACAGATGCAGGTGAGGTTGTATAAGAAAACTTATACAATGTTGCTGGGAATGCAAACTAGTTCAGCTGCTGTGAAAAGCAGTTTGAAGATTTCTCAAAGAACTTGTCAATCGAGAAAAATGATGAGAAAAGTCAGTGACAGACTGGAGGCACATATACACCATGGAATACTATGCAGCCATAAAAAAGGATGAGTTTGCATCCTTTGTAGGGACATGGATGCAGCTGGAAACCGTCATTCTTAGCAAACTATCACAAGAACAGAAAACCAAACACC
>NW_012116400.1:1114185-1183345 GCF_000951035.1 Colobus angolensis palliatus
ACAATGAGTTCACTTGGACTCGGGAAGGGGAACATCACACACTGGGGCCTATCATGGGGCGGGGGGAGGGGGGAGGGATTGCATTGGGGAGTTATATCTGATATAAATGATGAATTGATGGGTGCTGACGAGTTGATGGGTGCAGCACACAAACATGGCACAAGTATACATATGTAACAAACCTACACGTTATGCACATGTACCCTAGAACTTAAAGTATAATAATAATAATAAAAAAACGAATTGCAACTTAAAAAAATAAATAAAAAAAAAAAGAAAAGAAAAGTTCCAATCATTTCAGGAGTTTTCTTTGCCAAAGTTAAGGATGTATGCCTGGGAGACAGGTCTATGCCTTTCTCTGAAGATGATTTTGAGGGCTCCAAATTTAAAGGGGAATGGGTGGGATATTGAGAAGTACACAATTTTCATGTGAGAGGAAGATAGGGAAAAATAGTCATTCTTGCCTCTGTCTGGCTCAGTGAATCTGCATTTTTTACAAAGGATGGCATAAATAAATGGAGCAGAGGAAAAATGTGGAGAATCTGCCTTTTTACAAAGGATAACATAGAAAAATGGGGCAGGGGAAAAATCAGATATGCATTTGTGTTTGGGCAGCGGGGGTGACTACACCTATAAAGATAAGCTATCAACTTACATTGCCATGGTGAAATATTAATAGGAACACCTTAGGGTAAAGATCTTGCAGCTTGGTAGGAATTTCCATGTGGGAAAAATATGGAGGAGGGGTGTAGCTTTTCATCTTGTAGCCATCTTATTTAGGAAACAAAAGGAGGAGGCAGGTTTGCGTGACCCAGTTCCCAGCTTAACTTTTCCCTTTGGCTTAATGAGTTTGGGGTCCTGGGATTTAATTTCCTGTCACAAACTTAGAACTACCATTTGTCCCAGAAGTCCCATTGCTGATTATATACCCAAAGGAAAATATATGATTCTACCAAAGACATACATGCACTTGTATGTTCATCACAGCACTATGCCAAATAGCAAAGACATGAACTCAACCTAGGGGCCCATTAGCAATGGATTGGATAAAGAAAAGGTGGTACATATACACCATGGAATACTACACAGCCATAAAAAAGAACAAAATCATGTCCTTTGCAGCAACATAGATGCAGCTGGGGCCAACATCATAACTGAATTAACACAGTGAATCTAAAATAAAAGTTGAAATTATTTTTAACAAGATAAGGATGCTACGTAGCCAAATTGATGGTCTAGAGTTGTGACTTGACCCTTGTTTTGCATGGCCTCAGGTCTTATTTATAATTCAGAGAATCAGTTATTTTTAGTTTTATGGTTTCTATTTTAATGTTAATGCTGATCAGTTGTTGTGCCTAAACTCCAAAAGGGAGGGAGTATAACAAGGCATATCCCACCTCCATTCCCATCATGGCCAAGAATTCAGGTTTTAAGTTTTTTCTGGGGTCCTCTTGGCCAAGAGGGTTCTGTTCAGTTGTTGAGGCTTAGGATTTTATCTTTAGTTTACACCACTGTTCATTGTATATATAGAAACATGACCACGTACCTCACATCCATGTATCAATTAAAAAAAAAGAATTGGCTGGGTAAAGTGGCTCACACCTATAATTCCAACACTTTGGGAGGCCGAGGTGTGCTGATCACTTGAGCAAAGGAGTTCAAGACTAGCCTGGGCAACATGCCAAAAACTCATCTCTACCCAAAATACAAAAAATTAGCTGGGCTTGGTGGCACATGCTACTCAAGGGGCTGAGGTGGGAGGATCGCTTAAGCCCAGGAGACAGGGGTTTAAGTAAGCTGAGATCTCACCACTGAACTCCAGCCTGGGTGGCAGAGTGAGACCCCATCTCAAAATAATAATAATAATAATAATAATAATAATAATAATAATAATAACAACAATATAATGAATTCTAAAGACCAAATTTAGGAATAAAGACTTATTTTAAAAGATACTCAAGCTATTATTTTCACTTACAATGCAGGATTAATGAACCTCCTTATATTCACTTTACATATCTAATATTTCTGAATGCATACAATTCAATCTTGAGTTACCTGTAGTACATTATTTCTGAATAAAAGATTTGAAATTGAATGTTACAGGTCACAGATCTGTATTTGTTCAGAAAGCTAGCTTCTTAGAATACTTGATTACCAAATGGTGTTGTGTATGAAAATATATAAATTTGAGTACTAGAAGTTGTTTCAATGCTGGGAGAGAAGAAATAAATTGCATAGTCTAGAGATGAGAAATAAAAAGCAAAATCAGTATCAATTATTTAAAAAGAATCCATTTACCTCTTTTAAACTGTATTGTTAGCCAAAAAGTAAATGTACTAAAACATGAGTCATATAATAGCCACGGGAAAGTTGGTTTCCCTAGTCCAAACCCTTTTAAGTAAGTGATTTATAAAATAATTGCTACAGAGAAGATGTGTGGTGTATTGCTGGTGTCTATGTGAGTGAAGTATTGCAGAATTTATCCTGTGGATATGAGTTACAGGGTTAATACATTCACAGATGAACAAAGAGACCACAGGTAAGAAAGGAACTAAGTTGGTATATGGAAACAACAAAAAACTAAAATAAAATTGCTTGCTGATTTCAGTTTGTGTTGAAAAGTCTTTGGCTATGCCTAGTTACACCAAATGTATAATAAAATAACTTATTTTTCCCGACAAAGAGTATTTTATGCTTCCGGGAGCTGTGTTGGACAATTCACAGGTGTGTTAAAATATAGCCTGATGCAACCTCAATCTTAAATTTGGCCAGGTTTTTGCTGGCATGATCCTTGAAGATTTTGCTGCCAAAATCTATTTGATGAATAAAATAAGTTTAAAGGTGCCAAAGGAGGAAAGCAAACAAATACACGTACATGTATATAAAATCAGTATCATAAAATGGCAAGCAACCCACTTGCATTGAAGCTCCTCTAGGTTTTATCACATGCTATAGAGAAGAGCTATAAAGTGGTTTTCTTTGTTGTCATTTTGGGAGATTGGGTGAATGAGAGTTATGGATTTAGAAACTCCTGAAACGGAGGGGGAAATGTTAAAAAAAAAAGAGGAAAGAATAAAGAGCTGAAATAATTTTAACAGAGTGTTTGGGTAGATGTTTGCATTTGAAAATAGAACAGAAGACAAGCTCCAAAAGTCCTTCAGTGTAAGGCAGCTTCTGAATACAGGGTAAGAGATTGGTGATTAGTCATGGGTCTTCTTCTAATTATCTGAGTGCTCTTCTTAATCATTTGTTTCTGAAAATGAAATTGGTTTTATCTGGTAAACTGACTTGAACGATATCCTCCCAAAATTCACATCGATTGGAAACCTTAGAATGTGACCTTAGGAAATAGAACCTTTGCAGATGTAGTCAAGATAAGACACGTTCATATTGCATTAGGGTAGATCCTAATCCAATGACTGTTGTCCTTAAGAGAAAAATTTAGACATTCACACTCAGAGAGAAGGTCATGTAAAGACAGAGAGATTGAAAATGATGCACGTAAAAGCCAAGGAACACCAAACACTGCCAGCAACCACCAGAAACGAAGAGAGAGACACAGAACAGATTCTCCCTCAGAACTTCCAGAATGAACCAACCTTGACAACACTTTGATTTTGGACTTCTGGCCTCTAAAACTGTGAGAAAATACATTTCTGTTGCCTTCAGCCACTAAATTTGTAGTACTTTGTTACAATAGTCCTAGAAAACTTGTATACCTAGTTTACAAATAGAGTAGAAACTTAAAATGACGTTTCAAAAACTAATATAGGAATCATAGATCTTTTATATAAAGAGTCTTATGAGAAACATCAGAAAATGAGCACAAGGAAGAATACCTTTTAAATTTCTATAATTATTCTTTAGGGATTAAGATTCCCCAATATTTTACAAGCATAATTTTGGAAGGAGGCTTCCATTCAGCTTCCCATTTATCACAAACCTTTATTGAAATCCTAAGAACGCAGAGAGATGCATGTGGTTGCAGTAAGCAGCTCAAACCTGGCAGGTGAAGCTAAGAACTTTATCAAGATAAATTTTATCTTCATGGATCTCTGTTACATGAGGATTAATGTCTCTTACTAGGCATATATTCTCCCACTCTAATGTCAATAAGAATGCAAATACAAGAAAGAGCAAGTAGAGCTTTAATCTAAGAAATGAAGTTTTTATAAGAAAGGTATTTTTTAAGCCCCTTGGAAACTGACTTTCCACCCCTAAACATTGGGATGGAAATGCTGAAAATCTTACCATAGCATAATTCTTTCTGGCTCGACTTCCATTTAGGGAAGAAAATAAGTAGCACATTGCTTTTTAATATAAATGATATACTAACTACTGTTTTTCTGTTTACCTTTGGGCAAACGATTCCAATGGCTGGACAATGCTCTTTTTTTCCCATTTTGTTGGCATATTACTAGGTTACAAGAGATAAAATTAACTAGAAAAGGTCAACATTTTGGTCACAGTTATCTCTCTGACTTCCCTAATTTCTTTCTGCCTCATTGTCTATAAGAAGACATTTGTATCTGGAATTGAAGGGGGTCTGCAAGGACCTGCAAAGATTAGCAATCCTTGCTTTTTTGGGCTTTCGGTTTTTTCAGGCAGATATGAAAGAATCCTCACTTCCTGAGGAATAGAAGATCATTGATTTGGATATAGAACAAACATGCCTCCTAGAGCAGTGTGTTATTCTTGGTGCCTGAAAGCAGAGCAGAAAAAGACAATATTAAGGACCCTCTTTTTCCAGTGAATGAACATGGCATTTAAATCAAGAATGGCATGGAATGGATACTTATATAAATTTCTTTTAAACAATTTCTGCGACTTTCTAGTTTGAGCTGGGTTTTAATATTGATATAATTTGAGGATATCTGAATGTATCACCTGGACCAAGGTTCCTTAACCCAACACTTGACTTGCTGGTCATTACTGATGATATTGCTAGCACTGGGTGTGGTAATAGAATTTAAGTGAAATGTTCTTCAAACTTCAGATTTCTGCTTTTTTTTTTTTTTTTTTTGCAAAGTATCCACTGGAACACAGCTGAATCGATCAGTCTTAATACCTAAAAGAATACCTGTCTCAGATAATTTAGTGGTTCTACAAACATAGACTTGTGCTTTTAAATTCCCCAGTCAACAGTAATTGAATGAGTGAATCAATCTATGAATCCATGGAGGAAGAAGTTATGAGGATTTTAAGGTCATATCTATTCCAAACAGATTTTAGGAGATATTGAAGGAAAGACTGAAAAATACATAAAAATAGACCCTTGGAAGTTGTATGTCCTTACAATTGAGATCAGGTCGGAAAATATCATGAGTATTCACCACATAAGATTATTAAGAGAAAGATAAATATAGTCTCAAAAGATTTAGTCTAATTAATTAGCAAAATTATCTTAAAAAGAAGACATTTCAAGTAATTTATACAATGTATATGGAGAAAATATTCAAGAAGAATTCATGATGCAAAGTGAGAAAGCTGAGTCAAGTCTCACTAGGATTAATGGAATGTTTAGATACATAAGTTCTATTGAATACTTTTTTAAAATTCGTTTTACTTCTCAAACTCTCTTCAATTTTCCACTTGCCTAGTTTGGGCAAGTATGATAGAAGAAAATAATACAAATGAAAATACAGAATGGCAGAATTATAGAGTTTAAAATAATTTAGAAATCCTTTTATGACATTCATTTCTAGTAACGTTGTGGATTAAGGAACCTGAGTAGACATCTGTTAGAGAAAGAACAGTCCCGAATAAATATTAATGACTTTAAATAAACTGAAGAGTTGCAAGAAAGCAAAGAATTCTCAGGTCGAGGAAACTAATCAAAGGCAGAAATCCAGAGAAGCAAACAAACAAACACATAAGGGCAATTACTGGGCCTTGAGAAGTTGGGCAGCATTTTGAAGGACTCTCAAGGTCTAGTGGAAAAAAGTATCCAAGGCTTGTGTAAGGTATGGAATCTACTAGGTTGATGCAAAAGTAATCAACCCAATGCTATGAATCTTCATAAAGCTGAAGTGTGCATAACAGTGATCCAGAAATAATCTCTTCCACACTCAAGTAGGACTGCAAAAGAAATCAGCTGGCACAAAATATGGGACTGAGATGAAGGGGAAAATATCATTAGCGAACATCTGGAAACACCAGCTTGACCTCATGCAGTTTTGCAGCCTAAATTTGTTACTTTGAAATCTAAAACTTTGCATTAAATGAAAATAGATGTTGACTAATAGTTCCTCAGGCAACTGGAAGATGCAAATGTAGCTCTTAAAGGATCTTAAGCCTCAAGTGTTTCCAAACACAGGAAAACAAAGTACTATGAGAAAGAACCAGCAGAAAAAGACATTCAAAGTCTTCAGATATTAAAATTTTCAGGTACAAATTATAAAATACCTAAGCTTGTCATGTTTAAAGAAATGAAAGATAAACTTACAGTTGTGTGAATGGGACAAAGAACAATAAATAATGATAAAATATATCTGTTAACCAAATAGAACTAGAAATACAAATCATAACACTAAAAATTAAAATACAATGTAAGAGGGAATAATTACAGAAATGAAACAAAAATAATAAACTAAAAATTAGACATAAGGTAAAAAACCATGCATGATTTAGTAAAAGGTGATAAAAGTATGGAACATATTATAAAGGGTTAAGGGGCATAGAGGATACAGTGTGAATGTCTACCATATGTGTAAATGGAGTTGTAGAGGACATAAGATAAAGAGTGAGCACAGATGGTATTTGAAAAAGATAATATCAGAAAAAAATTTCAAGACTAATAAAGACACCAATCCTTAATTTCAAGATCCAGCCTCCCACCCAAAGCAGATTAAATTTTTAAAAAGTTTAGTCGAAACAAATGTTAAAAAGATGATTTTAAAAGCAGACATTGAGTTTGAAAGAGACAGAACTACATCTAACTTCTTACTAGCAATAATGGAAGGCAAAAGACAGTGGAATGATGTACCAAGATAAAGTAGCTATCATTCTAAAATTGTATAACGAGCAAAAAATGTCTTTCATGAATGACAGTACAATAAAGACATTTACGAAAAAGAGAAACTGAAGAGAACATTTTACCACCAGACTTCCACGAAAAGAAACCTCAATGGATGTACTTGAGACAGACAGAAAATGAGGCAAGATGGAAGGTCAGAGATCCAATAAAAAAATAAAAAAGTACAGAAAGCAGCAAGTGTGTGTTCAAATCTCTGTGAGCATGTACTTTACAAACCATAAATACTAATGTCAATTCCAAGTGAATTAAAAACCTAAACCTAAAACCCAAAGCTATAGAGCTTTCAAAAATTAATATCCAAAGACATCTTCATGATCATATTATAGAGAATTAAAAAATACCCCACTAACCACAAAGAAAAAGATTACTAAATTAGATTACATTCAAATAAAAAGTCAAAGCTTCTGTTCATCTAAAGGCACTATGGAGAGGAAACAAGAACCAAAAAAGGAAAAAACTATAATCTGTAAGATATACAACTTAAAAAAAACGAATATCCTGAATATATAAAGAATTCCAATAAATTGACAGAACAAATGGCAAACAACCCAACACAACAAAAGACAAAAGATTTGAATAGGTATTTCATGAAAGAAGATATTCTAGATAGCCAATAAACATCTGAAATGATGTTATGCCTATCTATCTATATATAAATATCATAGATAGATACATAGGTATAATAGTAAAACCACTGGCTAAAAAATGTAAAAGAAATATTTTGGTTGATATTTTAATCTCTCAGTATAATGAAAATCTAGTGTTTGACAATATTTTTGAAAACCACGTAACTAGTTACAGATTTTTATTTTCTTGACTAGAGTATATGTGCATTTGTGCATTTGCTAAGAGGCAAGAATCCCTGAGAGGGTCTCCCTGTTCAAAGTTAATGTCCATGCATATCCTACTGATTAGCACTTTATTTAGGGGTAATAAGTTACTTCAAAATCTGAAAACAGCCCACCTCTGTGGTATTAGAATAGTGATATGTAGTAATCATTCATGCCTAATAAGAATTAATATAACAGTAAAATTAGCTGAAGGTAGTGAATAGAATAAAAGAAGAGGACATTGAACTTTCAGAAATGATTTGTAAAAATAGGCCTTTAATTGTGCCTATCTGGCTGTTTCAAGAATAAAAGTCTTTTCAGCAGGTGATTAGAAGACCGAGTTCCCAGAGAAATTCAGACTCTATGTGGCCACGCACATTCCTGGCCATCACAATTCTTTACAAAGTTTTCTGAATTTAATGTGTGTACAATATGCCCACAGCCTCCCCTTTTTACCCCTAATTCAATTTCAGTGATGGGTTTGTTGTTTGAGGGGACT
Source organism: Colobus angolensis palliatus (assembly GCF_000951035.1). Taxonomy (NCBI): domain Eukaryota; kingdom Metazoa; phylum Chordata; class Mammalia; order Primates; family Cercopithecidae; genus Colobus; species Colobus angolensis. Next base: position 1,122,554 of record NW_012116400.1, read on the forward strand.
CGATGGGATTTTGATTAACTCATTCCCTCACCAAAGTATCTACTTGAAGAGATGTGCTTCTCTTGTCAGATATGAAGAAAGTGAACTTGTGTTAGTAGCAAAGCTGAGACTGAATTAACATCTGATTTAGCCCTGGCACTTGGAGTTTCAAAATTTTTACTTTGAGCCTGTTGTGAGCATGAAAAAAATATTAAGCTTCTAGGAATATCACAGGGAGGCTTAGCACAACTTAAAACTGCTAATGTGTTAGATAGTTACAGAGTATCCCTTAGAAATTTGTACTATGTATAATATGAGCAGATTTGTAAATTGTTACATTATGTAGTGTTTATTACTGTGCTCATTCATTAATCCTGGTGATAGGGTTTAGATTTGTGTTCCCACATAAATCTCAGTTTAACTGTAATCCCCAGTTTTGGAGGAGGGGCCTGGTGGTAGGTGATTGGATCATAGGGGTGGATTTTCTTCTTGCTGTTCTAGTGACAGTGAGTGAGTTCTTACAAGATCTGGTTGTTTAAAAGTGTGTAGCGGCAGGGTGTGGTGGCTCACACCTGTAATCCCAGCACTTTGGGAGGCTGAGGCAGGCGATCACCTGAGGTCAGGAGTTCAAGACCACCCTGGCCAATATGGCAAAACCCCATCTCTACTAAAAATACAAAAATTAGCCAGGCATGGTGGCACATGCCTGTAATCCCAGCAACCCAGGAGGCTTAGGCAGGAGAATTACTGGAGTCTGCAAGGTGAAGGATGCAGTGAGCCAAGATTGTTCCATTGCACTCCAGCCTTGGGGAAAAGAGCGAGACTTCATCACAAAAACAATAATAATAATAAAAGTGTGTATCAACTCCCCCTTCTCCCTCTTCCTTCTCCAGCAATGTAAGATGTACCTGCTTCCCCTTTGCCCTCTGTGTGATCATAAATTTCTTGAGGGCTTCCCAGGCATGCTTACTGTACAGCTTGTGGAACAATGAGCCAATTAAATCCCTTTTCTTTTTTTATAGCAATATGAAAATGGAGTAATATGGAAAACTGGTAGCAGAAGTATCTTTATATTGCTATAAAGATATCTAAAAATGTGGAAGCTGTGCAGAAGCTCTTTAGTTTAATTAGATCCCATTTGTCAATTTTGGCTTTTGCTGCCGTTGTTTTTGGTGTTTTAGACATGAAGTCCTTGCCCATGCCTATGTCCTGAATGGTACTACCATCAGAGTGAACAGGCGACCTACAGAATGGGAGAAAATTTTTGCAATCTACTCATCTGACAAAGGGCTAATATCCAGAATCTACAAAGAATTCAAACAAATATACAAGAAAAAAACAAACAACCCCATCAAAAAGTGGGGAAAGGATATGAACAGACATTTCTCAAAGGAAGACATTCATGCAGCCAACAGACACATGAAAAAATGCTCAGCATCACTCGCCATCAGAGAAATGCAAATCAAAACCACAATGAGATACCATCTCACACCAGTTAGAGTGGCCATCATTAAAAAGTCAGGAAACAACAGGTGTTGGAGAGGATGTGGAGAAATAGGAACACTTTTACACTGTTGGTGGGATTGTAAACTAGTTCAACCATTATGGAAAACAGTATGGCGATTCCTCAAGGATCTAGAACTACATGTACCATATGACCCAGCCATCCCACTACTGGGTATATACCCAAAGGATTATAAATTATTCTACTACAAAGACACATGCACACGTATGTTTATTGCGGCACTATTCACAATAGCAAAGACTTGGAATCAACCCAAATGTCCATCTGTGACAGACTGGATTAAGAAAATGTGGCACATATACACCATGGAATACTATGCAGCCATAAAAAAGGATGAGTTTGCGTCCTTTGTAGGGACATGGATGCAGCTGGAAACCATCATTCTTAGCAAACTATCACAAGAAGAGAAAACCAAACACTGCATGTTCTCACTCATAGGTGGGAACTGAACAATGAGATCACTTGGACTCAGGAAGGGGAACATCACACACTGGGGCCTATCATGGGGAGGTGGGAGGGGGGAGGGATTGCATTGGGGAGTTATACGTGATATAAATGATGAATTGATGGGTGCTGACGAGTTGATGGGTGCAGCACACCAACATGGCACAAGTATACATATGTAACAAACCTGCACGCTATGCACATGTACTCTAGAACTTAAAGTATAATAAAAAAAATAAATAAAAATAAAAATAAAAATAAAAAAATAAAAATAAAAATGTGGAAGCAGCTTTGGAACTGGGTAAACAGGCAGAGGTTGGAACAGTTTGGAGGGATCAGAAGAAGATAAGATGGGGAAAAGTTTGGGACTTCCCAGAGACTTATTGAATGGTTTGGATCAAAATGCTGATAGTGATATGGACAGAGATGGCCAGGCCGATGAGGTCTTAGATGGAAATGAGGAACTTACTGGGAACTTTGAACCTGAGAGAGATGATTTAGAGTATTTGGGGGAAGGCATTTCTAAGCAGCCAAATGCTCAAGATGTGGCCTAGCTGCTTCTAACAGTGTATCTCATATATGTGAGTAATGAGATGATCTGAAATTGAAACTCATACTTATATTTAAAAGGGAAGAAGAGCATAAAAGTTTGGAAAATTTGTGGCCCGACCATGTGGTAGAAAAGATAAACCTATTTTCTGGTGGGGGAATTAAAACTGGCTTCAGAAATTTGCATAAGTAAAGAGGAGCTCAATGTTAATAGCAAAGACCTTCATGGTAGTCCCTCCCATCACAGGCCTAGGAAGGAAGAATGGTTTCATGGACTGGTCCAGGATCTGGCTGCCCTGTGCAACCTTGAGATACTATTCTGTGTGTCCCAGCTGCTCCAGATCCAGCTGTGGCTAAAAAGGGTCCCATATATATCTCAGGCTGCTGCTTTAGAGGGTCCAAGCCATATGCCTTGGCAGTTTCCATGTGGTGTTAAGCCTGTGGGTGCACAACAGGCAAGAGTTGAGCCTGGGGGGGGCCTCCATCTAGATTTCAGAGGATGTATAGAAATGCCTGGATGTCCAGGCTGAAATCTGCTGCAGGGACCCTCATGGAGAACCTCTACTTGATCAGTGTGAAGGGAAAATGTGGGGTTGGAGTCTCCAAACAGTCCTCACTGGGGCACTGCCTAGTGGAACTGTGAAAAGAGGGACATGATCCTCCAGACCCCAGAATGGTAGATCCACCAACAGCTTGCACCATACACCTGGAAAGCCACAGGCACTCAACCAGCCCTTGAGAGCAGCCATGGGAGCTGAGACTTTTGGAACCACAGTGACAGAGCTGCACAAGGCCTTGGGAGCCCACCCTTTGCATCAGTGTGGCCTGGATGTGAGACAGGGAGTCAAAGGAGATTGTCTTGGAGCTTTAAGATTTAATGACTGCTCTACTGGGTTTTGGACTTGCATGGGGCTTGTATTCTCACTGTATCTTGGAAGTAACTAACTTGTTTTTTATTTTACAGGGTCATAGTGGGAAGGGATTTGCCTTGTTTTAGATGAGACTTTGAACTGTGGACATTTGAGTTAATGCTGAAATGAGTTAAGACTTTGGGGGACTGTTGAGAAGGGTTAATTGGATTTTGCAATGTGATAAGGACACGAGATTTTGAGGGGCCAAGGGTGAAATGATATGGTTTGTATTTGTGTTCCTACTCAAATCTCATGTTGAATTATAATCTCCAGTGTTGGAGGAGGAGCCTGATGGGAAGTGATTGTAATATGGGAGTAGATTTCCCTCTTGCTGTTCTCATGATAGTGAATGAGTTTTCAGGAGATCTGGTGGTTTAAAAGATGGTAGCACCTCCCCCTTCTCTCTCTCTCCTTCTCTGGCCATGGAAGATATATCTGCTTCCCCTTTATCTGTACCATGATTTTAAGTTTCCTGAGGCCTCCCCAGCCATGCTTCCTGTACAGTCTGTGGAACTGTGAGTCAATTAAACTGGCTTTCTTTATAAATTACCCAGGCACAGGTAGTTATTTATAGCATTGTGAGAACAGTCTAATACACCTAGGTATCACGATGAAAAGTATAACACACATAAGTAACATATAGTATTATAGTTATCATGTAAGTATAACACATATATGTTATATGTATGTCTGTATATGACTTCCTGTAAGGTAGCTATATACATATAGATGTAGATATATTTTATTGGGCACTAAGAGGAGAAATAGATACTCTTTGCCAGGTCTGTTTAGGGTTTTGTTGAGCATGGCTTTCTGGTGGAAAGCACATATGTTCAGTGACTGTGTGTAGCCCTAAATATGTTTGTGCCAGCTTTCCTAGGGTTCCCAAGAGTATTAGTTCTGTTTTGAATGTTTAATGGAGTTTTAGGAGGACCAGAATCCATTTTTCAGTAGCGTGCTTCTGTGGGTTTCTAGGGTGACATTCAGGAAGACAAAGTCTGGTTTGACTCAGAATCGTCAGGGAATATATTAGTTTCATCTTGCCAGTGGGCATATCATGGAAATAAAAGTATAAACATTTGCCACTTGGTAAAAAAGAACAAACAACTCAAAATTCAGCATAAGCCTTGGGAACTATAGTCAGGACTGGTGGCAGGACTGTCTGAAATGCATTGGTGATTGGCCCTTGTTCTTCTTCCCCTGTACAGTGCTGAGAGACGTACTTATAGTCAACTGTGTTGGCCTGATAAAGTTGAAGGTGATAAACATGAACTGTGATTATGCTGAGTGAAATGTACTGTGTTCTGTAATCCATTCATGTATTGATTGTATAATTGCAAGATTGATGAGGTACACTATCTCAAATGGGCTAATCCTTGGCTGAAATCCAGACTAGCCTATGTGTATTATGGATCTGGACTTACAGAAAATGGGTGGGCACCAGAAAACCCATCATGGACCTTATTCACTCAGACGCTAATATCTACAGCTGTGCATTTCCAGTGAAAATTTGGGGTCTGTGTGCCTGCCATTCCTGGAAGCTAAAATGCCTACATATCTCTGCCATGTGTTCTGACTGCATTGATCTTATTCAGTATTTTTTAATAAGTAAAACTCTATTTAATTTGCCCATTTAATTTATTTAGAGCCCTGATGTGGTAACTCCATCCGTCTAAATCCAGTATTGTTATTATTCATATAGTAGTCAAGTGAAGACATTACAAATAAGGGTTACATGAAAAGAAAAGGAAAAAGGAAACTTCCCTCACTAGACAATCCATTTCTAATTTTGGTTCTCTCTAAAATAACATCCTATTTTACTTGATAGAGTTTAAACGACACAATACCTGGAAAGAATCAGCTGATCACTGGAGGCTTTGTTTCTTCAAGGAGTTATTTGATCAGCATAGTCTCTTCTTGTTCTCTCTTTGAGAACTTTCATTATCTAGTTATTGTTAGCTACAAAGCTTGGCCCTACAGTTCTTATCCTATCTCCTTTATTAGTAGACGAGGTAGACAGAATGACATATATCCTACCTATCTATTAGGGGAAAATTCACTACTCTAAGACAAAGAAACTGGAGATGTAAAAGAGAGCAAGATAGGGGAATATAGAAAATACAGCAAAATGAAGGCTTAATACTAGAATATGATCAACCTTTAAACTGGCAAATAAGGAGATAATGAGACTACTGCCCCCAAACAATCTTTAATAGAAATTACACAAGTTAGCCATACAAAAAAGAACCAAAATTCAAAGGAAAAAAAGAAAGAAAGAAAAATCAATCCCAATCTGAATCAACTAGTTGAATTTTTATTACATTTACTTAAAATTTTTCAAATAACTTATTTTCCTTCCTCAAGCCTCCAGAGGTGCCCACCCAGCCTGCATCATTCTCCGACAACATGGGATTCTTTACTGGCTGTCTTATCTGGAGCATCTCCCAGGTTAGGTCTAGAGTGAGTTTTGTTATATTCTGAGAACTCTAGAATTAATAGGGTTATAGTTCTGAGGTTATAGATTTTAAATATTCACATGATAAAACCACAAGTTTTTGGTGGTTTGTCAAAATGAATTTAAAGCCCTTAGAAATGCCTTAGTTTTCTTGACTCTCCAAAGTATTGACATTGTTTTACAAGGTTCAGAAAGAGGGTAGCAGGCCTGAAATAGTAGGAAACTGAGCTCATGGCTCCCATTTAGCTACTTAGAGTTCTTGGATATCCTAGAATCATGGTGACACTGATGCATTCTTGAAACAAGGCCATAAGTCTTTGGCACAACTAATAGTTGCATTGTTGGGTGTTATACATTCATAGAGCTTGTCTAGTTCTCATTGATTCATTTTCTTATATAAATTGTCTTGAAAATACAGCATCCAATACATGGGAACCTGGTGAGGTTCCCAAAAGTAAAACATACGAAGACTACAACCACCTCTATCCCCAGGAGTTTCTCACTTTCCAGACAACCCACACTCTGACCTCAGTAATTTGTCAAAGTTATCCCTTAAATGTTCCTGTCAGTTTATGGCTCCACATAAGCTGATCTTAGATGTGAATCTCTGAATTTCTGTATTCACCCATCTCTTCCATTTTAGGATGGTGGTTTTCCCTGAGACCTCAGTTCTCTGATGGGTCCAGGAGAAGTCACTGATTTTCAGTTTGTTCAGCTATTTTATTATTGTAATGATGGATGTGATGATGTCCATGCTCATTACATGTTAGAGCTGAAACCAGAATGAGTCCACAAGTTTTTATATATAATATGGAAAAGAGTAATACTTTTCTATAAGGATTATAGAAAGTAAAGCATGAAATAGTGTTTTGTATATTGTTGGTGCTAGATAAATGCTAGTTTCTGAACTCATCATATTGCATGTAAATGAACTATAGACCTTGATTTTTATCATGTATTTTGTTAAGCTAGTTATCCTCTTTTTGTATTTTTACAATTAAGAGTTGTGAACCCAGGAGAAGGAATTTGCTTTGATCTCTGTTAAATTTTATAGCTTTCCTAGGTGTAGATTAAACAGCCATTATCATAGCTAATGAGGCAGAGATCCACATGAAGCTTCTTAATCTGCTTCATGAGATAACTCTGATGTGACATATGGGACAAATCGAGGAATCAGGGGGCTAGGATCAAAAGGGAAAATATTGGTACTTGATAGAGCCAGAGTGGGGACTCAATATGAAGATTGAATTAGATCCAAGTTAGACTTTTCTGCAAGAGATCAACTGGTGATATTTCTTGAAATAATGTTACACAAGAAGCAGTTGAAAGACCAGGGGATGTCTGAGCCTGAGCAAAGGAGATATGACAGCCATAGTAAAATATTAGAAGGATGCTAAATAAAGAAGAGACTGAACTTGTTTTTGTGCACATAGAAATTAAGACTTGTTGGGCATGGTGGCTCATGCCTGTAATACAAGCACTTTGGCAGGTCGAGGCAGGCAGTTTACTTGAGGTCAGGAGTTCGAGACCAGCTTGGCCAACATGGTGAAACCCTGTCTCTACTAAAAATGCAAACCTTAGCTGGGCATGGTGGCGTGTGCCTGAAATCTCAGCTACTTGGGAGGCTGAAGCAGGGTAGGAGAATCACTTGAAACTGGGAGGCAGAGGTTGCATTGAGCCTAGATCACACCACTGCACTGCAGCCTGGGCAACAGGCTTTGTGCCCTTTTTGAGAATCTGTCTCAAAAAAAAAAAAAAAAAAGAAAGAAAAAAATAAAAGAAGTTAGGACTTGAGCTCATGGATGGAAACCTAAAGGCAGACATGTTTTTTTAGTCCAATATAAGGAAGAATTTTTGAATGGGCAATATTCTTTGAATATAGGAATAATAAATCCAGATGATCTTTAAGTTGCTTATAAAAAGAATATAGCCACAAACTGAGGCTGTGTCTGGATGACCCTAAGCCCTGTGATTTTGTCATTCTAGTCTACTTACATAGGGTTTCACGTTGTTTCTTGGAAAGGTTTTATAATCGTGTGAGCCTAGACATGCAGTTCTCATGGCATATTCCAAGGAAGTTTTGTATCACAGCTTTTCAGTTTATCCAATTTACATTTTCCTGTGCTTGTGTTTATCACAACTTAGGAGAGTTTCAGCAAATCAGAATGGCCCAGAGAAAGAAAGAACAAAAACTCAACCAACCAAAGGCTATACGCTGCCACGTAGTGCCCATGCCTTTGACAGGAACCAGAGATAAATGATAATCTACAGGAGATCATCAAACAATTTTGTTCATGTACCTCCTAAAACAATATTTTGAAACTCTATATTTACTTACTGGCACCTAAAAATTTTTACCACAAACTTAAGTAATTGCAAAGATACAATGCAGGCAAATAGAAGATAATATTTTAAAACTAGACTATTTGGGGCCTGGATTTTGAGATTACTGGAATAAGGATGTAAAAAGTCCTTTACTCCCAAAACAATGACAAAATTCAGAGTTGTTAGAAACAACCATTTTAGGACGCTGTCAATTGATCACAGATCTTATGTAAGAATTAAAATGATAAATCTTGAAGAAATCATGGGAGACCATCTTTGTGACATTGAGTCAGGGACAGATTCCTTAAATAAGAGGTAACACTTGGACTCGGGAAGGGGAACATCACACACCGGGGCCTATCATGGGGAGGGGAGGAGGGATTGCATTGGGAGTTATACCTGATGTAAATGACGAGTTGATAGGCGCTGATGAGTTGATGGGTGCAGCACACCAACATGGCACAAGTATACATATGTAACAAACCTGCACGTTATGCACATATTCCCTAGAACTTAAAGTATAATAATAATAAAAAATAAAAAAAGAGGTAAAAAACATGAACCATAAAAGAATAATTAGTAAAACAGATTTCGTCAAAATTAAAACTTACTCTTCAAAATCCATGGCTAGGAAATAAGGCAAGCCACAACTTGGAAAAAGTATTTGCCAAAAATACCTGATTGTTTGTATATGGAGTATATATATATATACACTGCTTGTATTCAGAGTATATGGAGAATTCTAGCAACTCAATAATGCAAATACAAACCAAGATAAAATGCCAGTGGACGAAAGAATTTGAACAGGCTCTTCATAAAACTCAATATATGAATTTTCAATAAGCCCAAGAGAAGATGCTTAGCATCACTAGTCATCAAAGGAAATGCAAATTAAGACCAAACTGAGATACCACTACATGCCTAATAGAATGGCTAACGTCAAAAAGACTGTCAGTGCCAAATATTGGTGAGAATATAAAGCAACTAGATCTCTCATCAGTTTCTGGTAGGAATTCAAAATGATAAAACCACTTTGGAAAACCGTATAGCACTACTTATAAAGCTAAACATGTATTTAATGCATGACCTAACAATACTACTTGTAGGTTCCTACGTAAGGGACATTAAGGCACACCTTCACACAATGATTTGAACACAAATCCTCATTGTAGCATTATTCATTATATCTAGAACAGGAAACAAGTCAAATGTTCATCAATTGGGGAATGTGCAAACATGGTGGCATATTGCTCAAAGGAACACTATAATATGGCTGAATCTAAAAGCATCACGCTAAGTTAAAAAGGAAAACATTATGCTTTTACATACTGTATGAATCCATCTATGTGAGATCCAAGAAACTGCAAAATTGTAGTGAGCTAAAGCAGACCAGTGATTCCCTGTTCCTAGGGATCAGGCAAGGAGATTGACTGCAGAGGGTGGGAGGACGGAACTGTTCTCTGTATTAATTCTAGTGGAAAATACATTGCTGTACACAATTACTAAAGTTCTCAAGCTGTATACTTAAAATAAGTAAATTTTATTATGTGTAAGTTAAAACTCAAATCTCAACAAACCATTCTTCAACAATACGAAATATGCATTGCTTTTATTTCTCTCTACATTGTATCTATGTTCAATTATCACCACATCATTTTATCATTAATGTAAAGTATATTTGTGCTAGGTGATCTTCTACTTACCACCATAACTTATTTCTTGCGAATGTGAATATGCATAGAAATATAGGTATCTATTAATATTACTGCTACATAAGCCTCGAAGTGTTAGTTTTTCTTTCTCAACTGAGGTATCTCTGTAATTACAAGCAGTACGCAATAAATGCACAATTGATCAAATAAGTATACATATATTTCAAATTTTGATAAATATCTAAATTTAATAAGTAAACATATCTATTAACGAGCTGGATGGGGATGATTAATCATTCTTGGATTTAAAAGGCTTCTCCTGTTACCAGTATTTCAAATGTTCTATTTGCTCTTCCAGAGGTTATTTGCCTCAGGACAATGCATCTGAGCTGAAAGATTCTGGGCATGTGTGAGAAGAACCTTTTGAAGTGTGATTGTGTAAGAAATAGGAAAGAAAATCCACTACGATGCCATCATCTCAACCATAATATCAGACATATCAGTTTTAGAAAAGAGTACATTTGGATATTGTCCATCTGGAAAATGATTCTTTAAAAACTCTCAATGTCTGCCTTCTCATTCTTCCTTCCTGAGTTTGAAAACAACTGGTCCAGGGTAGTGATTACCAATCCTAACTACTTTTAAAACATACTGGTACTCCTGAGATCAGAATCTGAGGAAGGACATCTGGCATCCATAGTTTTTTAAAGTTTCACAAGTTACTCTAATGTGTAGCGGCCATGATTGAACATTGCCTGCTTTAGGATCTGTTTTGGGAGACTCACTTTTTATTTTGAAGAATGACTGGCTAGAATTAATTTCCGCTTTTTGAGTTTTCCAGAGAAGAAAATTATAACTAACAAAACCCAAAGTCCCATCTAATGAATTACTTTCACATCTTCAAAATAAATTAAAGAAAAACATAAAATGGGAAAGAAGAGAAAAATTGATTATCTCAGCTATTTGTAAAACTTAAAAATAACACTTGAAATAGCCATAATACAAAAACAATCAGGATTTTCTTCTACAAATCATTTTTGCTTCTCATTTCTAGGGATTTGAAAGTTAAAAAACAACTTCACTCTAGCATAGCCAAAGATTCAGCAAGGTAATTCATACTTTTAAATGACATACTCCCTTTCTGATTAAATGCTTGCTAGAATAAGGACTCATATCTAAATAAACGGAGGTTTTGTTCTCTTTTACCATTTTGCTTTCTGTTCAAATTTATTCAAGAAGTTTTTTTAAAAAGCACCTATTCTTGTCACAAAAGCTTTACTAGAAATTAACAAAGTTCACTATTTACAAACATTTGATAGCAATATATATGCCAAAATTTAAACTTACTAATATCATTAGATTTTGCCATTGTAGGTGTTACATGCTTCTCTAGGGATCACCTAGAACTGTAAGAATTTTAGTCAATCTGGTGGTAGATTCTAATTTTAAGATCCTCAAAATTTAGAAAGGGAAATGTTTCTGTGATAACAAGGCATATTTCTCCAAACAGATGGATTTGCTATGATAATTTGGAGTAATCTTCAGCAGAGCACATGGTGAGTGTTACAGGGGAAGAAGTTACTATTTATGAAGCTGCAGCTTTCTTTGAAATTGTAAGTAGAAAGTTCAGGAAACTTTATCTTTGGCAATAATATCTTTTGGTATCCTAGGAAAGCTGTAATGTGTGCTGCTTAGCAATTCAATCCCATCACTTTTCCTTTTTTGTCTATTAAACAGGAAAGAAAAATAGTTTACTACAGACTTGGTTTGATAATTATGTTTCCCATCTTTGTATCTGCACATTCACATTTTAAAATTTCTGTAGAATGTTTCTATCAATACTTTGCCCACCCGCTTAACTATTAATTTAATTTATTATCTATGTAATTACTCACATTTCACCTGTCATACACCGAATTATTCTTTTTCCTTCTTTTCAATTGCTGTCTAAATTTTTCACATATCTGAACTTTTTATTTGTGTAAATTAAGTTATACACTCTCTCCTTCCCTTCCCTTGTATAAGTACCTTCTGTATTTGCCTTAAAAATAACTAGAAATGCTGTGTAGTTAGAACTGCTAAATTGTTCATGTCAACATAATTTATGTCCCTCCCTGTTAAAATTTGTACTCAAAATTACATGCATGGTAATTAAGCATACATATTATTGCAATTAGCATAGGACTGTTGCAGATAGTATAATGTTACTTTGACATAGACAAACCTAATTTTGATTTTTTTCTTATTTTACAATGTTATTTCTCTAATACATTTATTTTTGGTAATGTTGAGTGTTCTCTCTGACTTGATGCACCATTTATAATAATCTTTGGGATCCATCCCCAAACATATATGTTAAAAAGTAAAGGACCTCATCTTAATTTTCTCTACCTAGAGCTCTCTTGCTCAGCATTTCTCCAATTCTTCCATATGCTTCTCATTTCCTAAATCCTTTTCTCACCTGTGGGATTTTTGAGCAATTATCCTGTATGCTACCTTTTCTCTGGAGTTCCGGTTGCCAAGAGGGTTAAAAACAATCACCTGTTAGCAAAGGCTACAACTCTAGAAATGACTGGCAGAGGAAGGGAAGATGGATGCAACCCGAAAGGAGAGATGCAAGCAATACTTGCTCTAGACAAAGAAGTAGAGGGAGCAAAAGAGAAAAATTAGGGTGAGGGGAGAGTGATATAAGGAGAGAAAGGGGCCATCTCAAGCCATCCTTGTTGACACCTCTGACCTATTTCTCAGATTTGATTCTGGAGCCAGCTATACCTATAGTGGAATTTCAGAAACAATCATATTTGAGAGATATTTTCTGGGCACATTTTGTTTGCCAAGTATTGTTGACCCTTAGATGATGCAAAGATAGAGAGCATGCAATTGAAAATCCATATGTAACTTCTGACTCCCCAAAAACTTAACTACTAATAGCCTACTGTTGACCAAAAGCCTTACTGATAATGTCAACTGAAGATTAACACATATTTTGTATGTTATACACACTATGTATACTGTAGTCTGATAATAAGGTAAGCTAGAGAAAAGAAAATGTTATTAAGAAAATCCTAAGAAAGAGAAAATGTATTCACTTTTCATTAGGTGGAATAGGATTATCAAAAGGCCTTCATCCTTGTTATCTTCGTGTTGAGTGAGCTGAAGAGAAGAAGGGGTTGGTCTTCCTGTCTCAGGGGAAGGAGCTGAAAGAAAATCTATGTATAAGTGGATCTGCGCAGTTCAAAACCATCTTGTTCAAGAGTCAATTGTGATAAATATTTGGGATGAGCAGTGACTTAAATATTGGTCCCACTCTTAAAATCAGATGACAAGGGAGAGAAAGAGACTTAAAAGAACAATTAAATGTGATTAGTGTCAAAATGGGGGAAAATATCTTTGTGTTATGAGGACAAATTAGAGAGAAGGAGATCTCAGGCTTCTGAGTTTAAGGATGGTATCTCGAGGAAATAATGTTTCCCCTGAGATGTGAAGTACAAGTGGAAATTAGCCAGGTGAAATAGTGAGGATGTGTGTTAGGAAGGATGCTGGAGAGGAGTGTGATTACAGCAGAGTTAAGAGCACACCAAGACCGGAATGTTCCAAAGCAAGCATGGACAGAGGAGGAGGAGAAGTTTACATTGTACTCCTCCTGTCCTCCTTGTCTCGCTGGATTTCTTCCTTTCCTGAAAGCACATCAAGTCTTAGTTTCCTGCTGATAGTACTCGAAGTTGCTAAAACAATAGATAAGCTATTGGGAGAGAAAAGACTAAAATGGAAATATCTAGGAAAGTTTGTGCTGGCATTACTGAATTTAGTCAATGAATGACTTATAATGTTAAGATTTTTTTCCTATCCTAATGCAGACAGTGCATAACAAACAGGAGGTCACCTAATGCCCAAATTCAGACAAACAGAAGTGGGGCGAAGGGCACATTTAACTTATTCTTGTACTGAAATACATTTTAGAAGCTATTTAAAAATGAAAAAGTCCTGTCCTTTTTCTAGGATATAAGATATCAGTGAGTGTTAAAGAATATTTAGTTCTTTAGACAAATGATTTTCAAAAACACTAGAATTAAAAGGATTGGGGTAGAGAGAAAGAGAGATAGAGAACTGATTTCTTTGCTGTAGAGTTGTTCAGAGCTTCAGTGTGCCAAAAGCTTTGTGAATCCCTCCGTGGAAATGACTGGGTCCCTTTTTCCAATGTTTTGAACACTAAGAAGCATCTTTTCCCCCACCTCAGTGTTTGACTGTATTAGGAATCATTTTAACTTAACATTTGATAAGTGGATGCATTCTGTAAAATCTTGCAGTTCCCCTTTGAAATGCAAGTTCTTTCATTGTGCAAATGTTCTAGGAATAGAGAATGAACTTCCAGAGTCTACTTGGTCCTTTTAAGATTGTGGGTGATTTCTTGTTATTTAAGAAATATCAGGATGAGACAGTGTTCTGAAGTCCATGTATGTTTTGATTAATATTGTAATGCCACCACAAAAAAGAAAGAGTTCATGTCCTTTGCAGGGACATGGATGAAACTGGAAACCATCATTCTCAGGAAACTAACACAGGAATAAAAAACCAAATGCCACATGTTCTCACTCATAAGTAGGAGTTGATCAATGAGAACACAGGGAGGGGAACATCATACACTGGGGCCTGTCGGGGGGCTGGTGGGCAAAGGGAGGGAGAGCATTAGGACAAATACCCAATGCACGCAGGGCTTAAAACCTACATGATGAGTTGATAGGTACAGCAAACCACCATGGCACATTTATACCTGTGTAACAAACCTGCACGTTCTGCACATGTATCCCAGAACTTAAAGTACACACACACTCACACATACACGAAGCTTCCAAATGCAACAATCATTTCTCTTGCAATTTTGCTATAATTCTTGGTATAGGCATATGAAGTGTAACCCAAAAAACCTTTAGCATATTATAAAGTTTTACCCAAAACATTCAGCAAAGAAATTAGGTTTATTTGCCCCCAGCATTTTTATGAGGACAAGTTTTTGTTTTTCCAGTGCCAAGACACTGCAGTAACATCTATTTGGTATAAATAAAACCTACCAGGTAGTAAGGAGTATCTCATGATGCTTCATTCCCTCATTAGTAGGGAATATTAAGTAAATTTGGAATTAATCATGTGGATCCGTTTACTTTAATGAGGAAGGCATTAAATTCTGGCACAAACTATTTTGGGCAACGAGATAATTATATTTGTGTGGTTGTTAATGAGAAACTGTCCCAACTCAAGACTTAATTTAGGAGAAGAGAGCTTTCTAGTCCTGATAGTTTTGCATATCTCAGCTCCTAGAATCTGAAGTGAATGTGAAAGAGCAGGCTTAGAATCAGGAGTAGTGTCACCATTCCTTTCCTCATTCTTCCTTTTGTTAGCTAAGAGGCTCTTATCCTTAAGTAGATTTACATATACACCTTAACTCTGATTTAAAAAGAAGTATTTTTGGGTATTATATTTTCCAAATAATGTTTCTGACAATATTTCTCATCTCAACATAGTTTTGGATATTTTAAAGTGGAAACAGCATATTTATTAGAGGGCAGGTTTTACAGATTGAATTGTATTTCTCCCTCCCTCCAGCAAAAAAGTTATGTTGAAGCCCAAATCTCCAGTAGCTTAAAATATAACCTTATTTAGAACATATGATCTTTACAGAGGTAATCAAGTTAAAATGAGATCATTATGTTGAACCATAATCCAATATAACTGGTGCCCTTAAAAAAAGGGAAAATTTGGAGGCAGAGACAGCACAAAGGGAAGGTGGTGTGAAGATACAGGAAGAGGACCACACTACTGGAATGATGCTTTTACATCTCAAGGGATTCCAAGTACTACCTGCAAACACCAGAAGTTAGAAGAGGAGAGAAAGGACATGGCGCTGGCAACACTTTGATTTCAGATTTCTGGCCTTCAGAATTGTCAGACAATAAGTTTCTTTTGTTTTAAGCCACCCAAGTCTTGACACTTTTTTACAGCAACCCAAGAAAATGAATACAGCACCCTGTGGTTAAAGGCACAGCCATCAGATTCCAAGAGGTTCCCTTTCAATCCTTGCCCACCATTTCCAAGCAAGTGACTCTCTGGCTCTGGGGAAGTCTTTCTGTATTTTATTTTCCTTATCTGTAAATTAAGGGATGATATTTTCAATACCAGGTGTTGAGAGGAATATACAATTAGTACATGTAAAATACTTGACACAGTCTCCTGTATGAAGTAATAATAAATGTTGCTTACTGTTATTAAATAGTTGATTAAATAGTTGAATCCATGATTTTTATTATAAAATATGTATTATGTAAAGTAAAACTTTGGTGATTATAGATTTCACGTTGAGTTTTTAACTGTTCCCATGTGACCCTAAGGTTTCATGACACATACTAACCTATAATTTGAAGGTGGGGGCATGAAAATTTGTATCAAACTTACTGCAACTGGTGTATAGGATGAGTTACTCAGTTTATGAATTATTTTAGTCAAATACTAATAGAAATTTTAAGGCTCTAAAAGCACCAAAAAATCATATATTCTAGTTTATCACAATGTTTTGCAGATATTATGTGCTACAAATATATTCACAGATTTGAGGGTTCAGGACAGTCTTGGTAAATATTTCTTTATTAAGGAACCACTAAATACTGATGGTTCTACTAGCAGCAAACATGAATTCCCCAGACACTGAAAGTCGGTTTTCTAAACATTCTCAAAAAATATTTTCTTATTTTCTTTGTGTTCCCATGATTTAACTTCATTCTATAAAGTGTTTTACTCTTCGGGTTGGCTAGATTGTGGTAGTTAAAAAGTGGAATCAATTGATACCAGTTGAATTTAGGTCACACAAAAGGTCAACACAGGCAGAAGCTCAGCAGGTGTGTGGGTCAGTAGAAAGAGGCCTGGATCGACAAGGAGGTATCACCTTATAGGAAAAGCAAGATCATGTCCAGTCTCATGCCCAGTGGATCAATATCAAGAATAATTATAAGGAAAGCTTTCTATTCCAATTACAGATCACATCAAGTGACAAACCTAGGATAAGGTTGAATTTTTCTGTATATTTTTGTTCCCAATGTAAAGGAATCTTAGCCAAGATTTAAGATGGCAGACTGTCATGATTCAGTAATGTTGAAAAACAATCTCGGCATCCAGTTCATGGCCCAGTCACCACTATCGTGCCATGATTATGGAATCCCACAATGTCTTCATGGGCTTGGATTTCTCTAGGTAAGATGAGTCCCAAATCCTGGCTCAGACATAACACCTGCATCCTCAGTAGTCCTTGTTTCTACTATTTTTGTTTGTTTGTGTCTTGGTCTGTTAAGATTGCTCTAACAAACTGCCCAGACTAAGTGGATTGAAAAACAAACACTTATTTCTCCCACTTCTGGATGTTGAAGTCCAAGATCAGGGTGCCAGCATGGTGGGGGCCCTCTTTGGTGAGGGCCCTCTTTCAGGATGCAGATTGCTGACTTCTGCTGTATCCTCACATGGCAGAAAGACAGGGATAGAGCTCTCTAGGGTCCCTTTATAAGGGCACCAATCCCATTCATGAAGGCTCTACCCTAGGACTTAATTACCTTCTAAAGGTCCCATGTCCTCATTCTATCACATTGGTGGTTAGAATTGCAACAGATAAATTTGGGGGAAGGGGACACAAGCATTTAGTTCTTTGCAGTTTGCTTAAGATTTTGTCTTCACTTTCTTTTACTACTACTCAGCTGCTTTCTTCACCATAGCTTTGCCAAAGCTTGGCAGTTTTTCTTTTCAAAATTAATTTGTCTTCAGCAAATTGCTTTGTTTCTATGCGCTCTAAAGAAAACAATTTTTTCCTTTTTTTGAAAGCAATTCAAGTTAATTATGTAAAATAAAATAATATAGAAAAAGCAAAGTCAAACTAAAATTACATATAATACTCTGTTGATAGTATTTTGGTGTGTTTACTTCCAGTTGTTTTCAGATATTTTAAAAATCAAAATTGGAATAAAATTATGTATACACACATACATATATAAATAGTTGTGTATACATAGTATAAATAGTATGTGTGTGTATATGAGATATATATAAAATGTGTGTATATATATATATCAGTTGTATTCTGCTTTCATTTAGGATGATTTTAATAGCACACAAATTTCATTGCTTTAAAAATTGTCTTTTAATATATCTGTCACATCCTCTTTGCTCCTTTTATTGTTTTGGAGAGTGTTTTTTCTCTGCTGACTTGGAAGGTATACATCAGTTTTTAGTTTTTACTAAATTTTTTTAGCAATATTTAACGTTTATCTCTCAGTTTTAACATTAAAAATAAAATATGGCCAAGTATGGTGGTTCACACCTATAGTCCCAGTACGTTAGGAGGCTGATGGGGGAGGATCCTTTCAAGCCCAGGAGTTTGGGACCAGCTTGGGCAACACAGTGAGACCCATCTCCACAAGAAAAAAAAAAAAGCAAGAGAAAAGAAAAAGCTGAAGAAAGTTTCCCAGGCATGGCAGAGTGTACCTGTAGTCCCCAGACTGAGATGGTAGGATCACTTGAGCCCAGTGGGTGGAGATTGCAGTGACAGATGTTTTCACCTGCACTCCAGCCAAGGCTGCAAAGTGAGACCTTGTCTCAAAAAAAAAATAAAAAATAAAAAAAACAAAATACTATTGACACTTGTATCTGTAAAAAGAGAAAAAAGCAGCATATTTCTTCCATCCCTCTGTTTTCTGATTTCCTCTACATTCTAATATTTATTATTACAAAAGGATATTTTAGGCTCAAATTTTTAAAATTATACTTTGAATTTTATATTACACTTTTTGCCTTTCAAGAATAATTTTTGACTTTTCTTCTTGTTTTGTAATTATATTTGCAATGGTTATATAAGCATCTCTCTTTAATTTTATTTTAATTCCTGTAAACTCTAATGTCTTGTCTTTTTCATTCTGAAATTATGAATTCTGAGTTAAGGATAAGAATCACTGCCTGTGGAAAAAGCCAGCCTGATTTCTGATCTCTTCGTTTGTTTCAGTAAAATTTCAAATACCTGTAAGAATATTTCTGGATAGTGTATTCTCTAAGGTCTTGTACATATTAGAATAATTGTATGTAGTCTTCAAATATGAGAACTTTTCTAGGCATAAAATTTACAATATTTTTCCTTAAAACTCCACAGCTTGACTTGTTGTTCAGAGTGACTGACTTATCTTATGTATTTGTCACTTCTTCCCCAAACGCCATGGGAATGAGCAAAATAATGTAAAAATCAAATCAAGTCTGTAGTAATAAGAAATTAGAAAGCATATTATTCACAGCCAGAACATTAAGAAATTTCTGGATATTTCTAGCAGAAACAATACCAACAATGACACTGAACAGAATTGGGAAACCTGCAGCTTCAGATAGACAGCCCACAAAAGTCTCCAGCAGAACCCAAAAGTGAATTTAAAATCAAAGTCTGCTCATGTGGGCAAAGGGCTGAGTGGTAGATGGTCATTGCATAAGCAGATATATATCGAGTTCCTAGATACAGCAGCCAATTAGAACAAAATGCCTGACCTTGTGAAATTACATATAAATGTGAATTAATTGAAAGCCAGCAGCATAATTCTTCCATGATTATGTGAACCTAGAAGCCACCAGATATATTTTCCCCTGGCAAATGCTTAAAATATAATCCTAAAAAAAGCGAGAGTCACTGTCTCAGGAGAATGTGCGCTTGACTTTCGGGTCAAGAAAACATCTCAGCGTGGTGACCCGGGGATTCTGCTAGCTTTGTTTCTCAGCTGCCTCTCCCCCCAGTGACCTTCTGTTTCTGATTCATAGTCTATGTCAAAGGTCACTAATTCAAATATCTATGGAGTGAGGTAGATATTTCAGAGGAGAGACAAGGACTGGGGACTATGGCAAGCAGAATACATGTTTAGCCGCAAGGATACAGCCCCCACCTCAGCTCCAGCTAAATATTACCATATAGGAATGCTAACCCATCTTTGATCATTTTTTCCAAAAGAAAATGCGAATTTGAGTTTTATATGGAGACTTTCCAATATTATATTGTTGTAATTAATTCTATTTGGGGAATGGACACTGTGTGGATGAACGAAAATACACCTGAGATCAGAATGTTGTCATTTGGTAGCCAGTTTGTAACTTCTACATAAGCCTGCTGTGAAACAGGATGCCAACATATTGAAAACTCTTTTTATAATTCATGTAGCAGAGCATCACTGACTATCTGATCTTCTGCAACACAGCAGTTTGTGACCTCTATACTAGCATTCTGTGGAATTAAGAGTCAACAGTTTTCAGAAGTTCACTGGAGTTTATGCGATTTAAATAGCACCACTGATTTTACCTGCTTTCCTACCACACCACAATTTTACATGAGTTTAAAAGACAATCATGATTTGCTCAGTAATGTGTCAGTTATTTATTGTAATATAACCTTCCATGCTCCCCTTCAAGAAACAACCACAGTGGGTTAAAACAACAAGAACTTATTATTTCTCATGAATCTGAGGGCTGGCTGGGGCTCATCTGGGTGGTTCTTTTGCTTATCTTGCCAAGGCTTGACCATGAGCCTTCATTCAGCAGGATGCTCGGCTGGCACTGGAGAATATAAGGTAGCTTAAGGTCTCATTTCATATGGCACTATCTCCTGCAAGGTAGACATGGTTTTTGCTTACCTAGTGGCTTGGTTCTGAGAGATAGAAAGCAGAAGTTGCTAGTCTTCTAAAGGCTTCAGATGAGAAGTCTTAGAATGTTACATCTTATTAGTCAAAGCAAGTAAGAAATCCAGCATTGGGTCAGGGGAAGGAAAAGATATTATTCCAAATCTTGATGGACAAAGTTGCCTGTTTGTGAAGGAAGGAAAAGGAATTGAAGCTGTATATCTTTGAACGCTAGTTATCTCGGTCTGTCCTCTGGCCACAACAATTCACATCTTTCCTTTTTGTAAAATGTACTCTTCTTTCCTTTTCAAAATCTCATTCCTAGTGACTCAAAGACCAGAATCTTGTCATCACAATCAGATCCAAATAATTTGTCCCTTTAATGTTGACAAATACTAAGCCATTGTCTCTTGAACATTGCCTCATCCCAAACGGTTCTATGTTTTTGTTTTTCTTTTGTTAATATATGTAGCAACTTTTATACTATTACTGTGTCTACCCTCCTAAATTTCTTATATTTTTCATTTCCTTTCTTCTTTTTGGGGTGTGATGCCTAAAATTAACTTCCCTAATATTAACTTTTGCAACTGAAAGTGAAGTTCAGACTAGTAATATTGGCAACTCCTGGAAGCTTACTAGACATGTAGATTCAGTACTAACTTCAGACCTAGTGAATGACAATCTACATTTTTAACAAGATCCCTGGATTATTTGTTTCCATAGTAATGTTTGGGAAGCCTTGGCCTTGGTCACTTTTTCTCTGTTTGACTATAACTAATTTGCTATTTGACCCATCCTTTAAATGTGTTATTTAATAGCATTTTTATTGCTAGAAGTACTTTCAGTTATATTAAAAAAAATTCCATGTCAATCTACAATATCATGGTTTTCAATCCTTAGCTAATGAACTACAGTGTGATTTGAAAATCTCTCCTGAGATTTTGATACAACCCTCTAACTCCTGTGGTTCAGAACTACTCCTCTACGTCCTTATTGAATTGGACCCTGGCCTTCAATCCCAGCTGTCACGTGTCTGTAACTTGGTCATGGACTATGAGCTTGATGTCATCCAGATCCCTCTGATGTCCCTGGCTGAGTGAGTCTCAGTCTTCAGCTGTTCCCCTACTAGATGGCATTATCCAGGAGAGGCAGGGGGATGGAGAACACATCTTCTCTGAACTCCTTTTGTGTGAAATATAATAAATGCACATGTGGATGTGTCTATGTTTGTGTATATATGGATGTTTTGGACTTCTACAAATTAATGACATTGTCAAGTATCCAAATTGATGTTAATAAGAACAAAAAATATAAGCAAATGAAAACAGAAGTCCCACACTTTCAGCCTTCAGGAATAGATTTAATGTTTAGAAATAATCGAAAGCAATCTGGGATCAAATTGGGTTTATAAGGAAAACAAAATCAGATGCATTTTATGTTGGATTTCTAAAATTATCCTGAGGGAATTTCAAAAGAGGGGTTCCAAAAATATTTGTTGAATGGCCGCTTTATTTCGATGCGGGTTTATAGCCATCTTGTGTAACTCAAATGAAATAACTAATGTTATTTTAGAAAATATTATATGCACTCATACTGTGTGTGTGTGTGTGTGTGTGTGTGTGTGTGTATTCTTCTCAAACACCAACCTCAACAGGGGACTCAGGAGAAAAGAGGAGAGAGGAATTGAAGGAAGAGAGCAATTGATGTTATCATGTGGGAAAAATAAACTTATTTCAAAACAAAGCATTGAAATTGTGATAATTGTTCATGTAGTCATGTCCTTGAACAAGTTATTAATTTTTAAAAAGATGTCAGCAATATATTGTCAATTGATCACAGTTAATGTGGAGCTGTGTGATTCAACCTGCCTTTTACTATAAGGACAGTGCCTTGTGCTCAACAGCATCCAAGCTGGTGAAGGCCAATGAAAGTAATCTGTGAATCACAGATTTCAATGTATTTTTAATTTAGAGAACTAATAGATTGATTTATCTGTTTTTCAACAACTTGAGAAATATGAGCATTCAATTCCTGAAGAAAACTATGTTCTTATTCTTCAAATTTATTTCCATAATATTACCACTGTCTCAATCATAAAACATACAACTCTACCAAAAAATTTTCACTATTTAAAGTCATAGACTTTTGCTAATTATTAAAATCTGTATATCAATAGAACAGCTTTTAATGATTTTCTTCCCAGATGTACCCTAACTAAGCTAATTCAAAAGCACATACTGGGTCCCCGTGGTTTTGTTACATAATTTGTGTAGGCGTGCAAGCATAGGCCTCCAGAACACTGAATATGATTCTTGATGTTAAAAAGTAGATTGTGTTTTGATTTTTTTCAAAAATATTATTTTATGTGACTAGAAAAGCCTGACTTAGGAGTCACGTCTAGATGACAAAAGATTTGGCCTCAAAACCTAAATCTGTTGTCAGCAACTAATCGTTCCATAACATAACTAACATTCATTAAATAGTTTTGTGTGCCAAGCAGTGCACATAGGTAGGTTATCTAATCTTTAGGTAACTTTCTGGAGTAGGAGTCCATATTTTACAAACATGGAATTTGAAGATGAGAGATCAGAAAGTTACCCAGGATTCCGGTAGGGTCACGGAAGCAACTCAATTTCTACTACTCCTACTTTCTATTACAAATAAAAGAAGATGAAGAGAAATAAAACCTATAAACTTAATCTCCATGGAAGTTAAGAGTAAAAGACCAACTGCAAACCCCAAACTTTATGTAAGTGTAAGTGTGGCCAAAACACCAAAACCAATAAGAATGGGCTCAACCTACAATGCTAGAGGACGGTGGAGCAATACTAAGATACTCAA
This sequence comes from Colobus angolensis palliatus, assembly GCF_000951035.1. Lineage (NCBI taxonomy): Eukaryota > Metazoa > Chordata > Mammalia > Primates > Cercopithecidae > Colobus > Colobus angolensis. Next base: position 1,145,908 of record NW_012116400.1, read on the forward strand.
AAAAGTTTGAACCAAGGATTTTATATTTCACCAAGCTGTCCTTTAAATATAAGGATTATAGGCAAACAATTGCAAGAATGAAGGAAATATTCCCCATGAGTGAGTATTTATATGAGAAACTTATTAGTGCATGAACTTCATTTATCAAGAAATAATTAGTAAAATATTAGCAAAAAATACTAAGGATAAGTTTAGAATATATTTAACTGTAAACTAAAACTAAACAAAAGTGATAATTACCAAAGGGAAGCAGATATTATGATTTTAATCTTAGACCAGTCAGTCAAGCCAAAAAAACTTTTAGCAACAGAAACCATGGTGCTTTATAATGCTAAACATTAAATTCACATTAAAAACATGAGATTTTTGAGCAAATATTCTTATACTACAACTTTCATAAAGCAGAAATAATAGAAGAGGCAAGGAGAGCTGTACATAAATACAATAATAACAGAAACTTATACTTCTAAGATTAGTGTACCAAAATATCAGTAAGGATATAGAACTCTTGCACAATTCAATTTAAGTGTATTATACATATACATACATATATATATAAAGTTATAATGTTCAAGTGTTCATGGAACAATCACAACAATTTACCAGAAATCCCTGAATATATTTCAAAAATTAGAAATAGCATAGATGTCACACTCTGATCACAATGCAATAAAACCAGAAATTGTTACAAAATTATAAAACTGAAAGCCCCCTACCTATAAATTTAAAAATAGTTTTTATTAATGTCAGTATGAAAGAGAAACATAAGCTGAAATTATAACCCTTCTAGAAAATTAGCAATTAAAATTATACTATACTTTTCTTCAGAGTAAGATGAAGTGGTTTTTGGCAGACCAGTTATGTCACTGAGAAAAACTAAAAGATACATATGCCACAAATAAAGATCATCTGTTTAAGGGTTTCAAGTTACAGTTGAAACAATAAAGAGTAAAGGGGCAAGGATTTCTGAGAGGGAAGAATCATAGAAAGGTAAGCTGATTGTGAAAGCCTCTTTCGTCATGAGATATTTGCTAATTCTGGGTATGGGCAAGGGATGAAGAATCTGGACTTTGCCTAGCAGAGGCCACTGCTTGGGGATAAAGAAAACAACAGAACTTTTGAGAATCTTTGTTAATAGATTGACCAAATTTGGAGATTGTATGGGCGAGTCTATTGCTTGAGTCTCTCTTCCGGAATTTATGTGTTAGAAAATTTGGCCACCTTTTCTTTTAGTGATTAAGAGGAACTAAAATCACTCTCTTGAGATTGGGTTAAATCCTGAGGGAATGAATGAGTTCTTGCTCTTGTGGGACTGAACTAGTTACTGTGAGAGCAGGTTGTTAGAAGGTGAGGTTGCATCTTGTGCTTTGTCCCTTGTTGCATGTTGCTGCTTCCTCTTTCACTTCTTTGCCATGTTATATTACAGCACAAGGTCCCCACCTGAAGTTGGCCAGGTGTGGTTGCATGGTCTTGAATACGTCAGCATCTAGAACCATGAACCAAAATAAACCCATTTTCTTTATAAATTATCTAGTCTCAGGTATTCTTTTATAGCAACAGAAAACAGACTCAGACAATGGGATTCAAACACACAGCTGATTTTCCTCTCAAGACTGTTAGATTCTTAAGTTGCACAAGGCACAAGTATGAGAGCTAAGCTATAAACATTGGAAAAACAGAAAAGGGTTTTCATGTGTCTCCTGGAGCTGAGAAAGCAAAGTTTAAAAATCAGATGAAAGCCATGGAAAATTATGACGTAAAACAAAGGAAAAAATGGGGTGTACTCAGAAGCTTAGTACTGGATTGAATAAGGTGGCCAGCTCCCATTAAGCCTAGAGAAATGAAAATGAGCCCTGTGAACAAGGATTATATTATCAAAGCCTTTAGAAATTTCTATACATACTGTCTGGCATACAATAAAAAAAATTACTAGGCATGCCAAGAAAGACCATATGACTAGAAACAAGAATAAAGTAAGAAAAAAAAAAAAAACCCTAAACAAACAAAAAGCCCTACAAGAACTAACCATTTAGTAGAAATAGAAACACGGGCAGTTAGATACTGAAGTGAAAGATTTCAAAAATAATTACAATACAAATATTTAATAAAATGGGTACAAAACTAGAGAAAAAATAATGAAAAAGTAAAGAGTTTTACCAGAGAATTTGGGTTTATAAAAGGGGTAAAAAGACATTCTGAAACTAAAAAATACTGCAAGTAAAATTAGGAACTCAATGGATGAGTTTAACAGCACAATAGGCACATCACACGAGAGGATTCATGGACTATAGAAAGGTCTGTAGAAAATATATAAACTGAAGCAGAGAGAAAAACAAAAATAATGGAAATTATAGAAAAGAGCATGAGAGGCTTGTAAGAGACAGCAAAGTTCCAGTAAATATGTAATTGGAATCTCAGGAAAGATGCGAAGGAGAATAGAGAAAAAACACATTTGGAAAGATAATGGCTGTATATTTTCTAAAATGATAAAAATCATGAAACATAAGTCCATGGAGCACCTCATAAACACATAGATACCACCAAAACAATAATAGAGACAAAGAAATAAATCTTAGAAGCAGCCGGAGAAAAAGATGAGTGTAACAGAGAGAATGAGAGTTTATTGGTTAATAGAAACTACTGAAGCCAGAAGATTATAGAATAACATCTGTAAAACGTTAAGAGAAAACTGCCAATTTAGAATTCCATACTGTGAAACATCCTTCAAAAATGAAGTTGAAATAAGAACATTTTCAGACAAAAAGAATTGTAAAAGCATACTTTCTCAAACAGAAATTCTACGGTGAGAAATTCATGCACACAGAAAATAATGTCAAGCAAAAGAGAAATGCAAGAAGATGAAAATAAATAGGGTATATATAAAAATGTGGATTGGTATAATGAATAATGACTTAATAGTAATATTGTGAAATGTAAAATACACATAGAATTAAAATGCATGACAACATAAAAGCAAAAGTTGAAAAGGAAATAATATATTCTAAGATTCTAGCATTTTTGGGGAGAAATAATGAAGTAATCACTTATATCAGACTGTAATAAGTCAAATAAGTATATTTTAATCTCTAGGGTGACCACTAAAAGAGTAATAAAAGAGTATATAGAAAATGTGTTAAAACTAAAACAATAAAATATTTGATTAATCTAAAAGCAAGAAAAAAGAAATTGTGTAAAATAGGTGGGTCAACTAGAAAGAAAATATTAAGATGGAAGATAGAAACTCAAATGTAAAATCATTACACTATAAAGCTCCTTTTTAATTCAAGTAAAAGACTATGGTTTTAAAAAATCGATGTTAAAAAAAACTATGTGATTCTTACCCAAGAAGTCTGAAATCTCCAAATAGGAAAACAGAAATCAACATTATACCAACACAAATCAAAAGGAAGCTTCATCTACTAGGTAAAATGAACTTTAAGGCTGGGAGCAATACTAATAATAAAGAGGTATGTTATATAATCATAATAAGGTTAAGTAGGAAAACATAACATTTTAAATCAGAATGCTTCCATTAATATAGCTTCAAAATAAATACAGCAAATATTGATAGAACTAGGTAAATAGACAAATTCACCTAGTGGCAAATTTAACACATTTCTCTCAATAGGTGATTGAACAAGCAGACAAAAATCAATAAAACTGTAGATGAATTGGACTTGCCTAAGTCAGAGGAGAATAATATATTTCCAGTACATATATCTAGCAAAATATTTGTATGCAAATATATAATGAAATAATAAATGAATTAGAAAAATCAGAGTACCCAATTGAAAAATGGAAAAATACTTGAACAAAAGATGATATAGCTAATAAACATAAAAAAAGTTTAATTTAGGTAGTCATAGGAAAATACAAATTAAAATCACAATACTATGTCACCAAAGACAGGTAATATCAAAATTGCCATGGTTTGCTGGTGGTAATGTAAATTATTAAAACCATTCTGGGGAACTGATTAAAAATGTTCTCATATATTTACCCAAAGAACACATTTAGGTTTGTTTATAGCAGCTTTAACGGTCTCAAATTAGGCACTCTTAGACATTGTTGGTGGGGATGCAAAATGATACGCTTTATGGAGGAGAATCTGGCAATACTTACTAAAGTTATGATGCTATTTACTTTTTCAATCTATCAGGTCACCGTCTGCGAATCTACTGATTCTCCTTCACAGGTTCACAATAACATATGTAGAATGTAACTTAATGCAGTATGGTAAGTGTTAAAGAATGGAAAACACCTGAATGTCCATCAATAGGGGAGGCATTAAAACACCTTTAATAAAACACTTCCACATAGGGGAATACAAAAAGATTAGGGAAATCGCCATATACTGACAGAGTAATTTATTATTAAGTTAAAAATGCCAACCTAGGCAACATGGTGAAACCCTGTCTCTACAAAAGACACAGAAAATTAGCTGAATGTGGTGGCTTGCACCTGTAGCCCAGCTGTTCTAGGGTCTGAGGTAGAAGCATCAGCTGAGCCCTGGAAGTCGAGGCCACAGTGAGCCCTGATTGTGCCACTGCACTCCAGCCTGGGTGAAGGACTGAGTCCCTAAAAATACACAGTGCAAAGCAATACATATAGTTTGCCATATGGGTAAAAAGAAGAAATAGGATGTTTTATTTTACTTGTGTAAGAATGCAATATCACAGGAACAATAAATAAGAAACGAATAAAAATATTTGCATTTGGAGATTAGAGGTTGGCTGGGGATGGTGTAGAAGTGAGACTTTTCTGTAACAGATTTTTTCTAATATTAGTTTTACTTTAGAAATATGTAGAGGCATTACTTAAATTAAAAATTGAAAAAGTAAAATAAATTTGCCCAAGATCACTGATTGGTAAATAGTAAAACTGGTCTTCGAGTTCAAATTTGTCTTATTCCAATGAAGACATGAATATTTTTATTTAAGGTTTTTCTCACATGAAAGTAATACATGTACATCATGGAAAGTTTGGAAAATAGGAAATGGTAAAAATATACCTGAGATGCTTTCACAGCTGAAAATAAATGGTCTTTTTTTTTAAAAAAAAAAAAAGTGATCTTAAAATTTAATTTAGTAATGGGACATTTTCTTCAAACTTAATCTTGCAAAGAAGCATAAATTATGTCAGATAAAAGTGGAATTGATTTCATACCCCCCAAAGGGTTCAAAATTCTACTACCTTTTTACTTTAGACCAGTGGTTCTGAAAGTGCGGTTTGTAGACAAGTAGCATTGGCATCACCTGGGAACTTGTTGGAAATGCAAATTATCTGGCCCTAGTCCAGACCTACAGAGACAGAACCTCTGGAGATGAGGTTCTGTGTTTAAGCAAGTCTTCCAGGTGACTGATACTCAGGTTTGAGACCCACACTTGTGCACCATAAAATCCATCTTAAGTTTTACATCATAGTGTAATGTAGGTTTTGCTTTTCCTAGATGGAAAAGTCTGTGAGGGAAGGAACCCACAGTATTTATTTCAGTTATGGGCACCTGGTCTATACCAACTAAATACCTGTTTAATCAGCCCATATTTGGACAAGATGATCTATCATCAAGTCATGATAGATAGAAAAATTTAAATATCGGTTGTATTTACGAATAAAGTGATATTTCCAAGGATACTGATAAAAAGGAAAGACAGAAGTCCGAGGAGCAAGCACTTCACAAACTCTTCATTAAAGAAAATATAGTAAGACTTAGTACTTTATATCACAGAGTGTAGCTATAGTCACTAATAATTTAATTCTATATTTTAAAATAAAGAGTATAATTGGATTGTTTGTAACACAAACGATAAATGCTTGAGGAGTTGGATACCTCATTTTTACCATGATGTGATTATTACACATTGCATGCCTATATCAAAGTATCTCATGTACCCCATAAATACATACACCTATTATATACCCACAAAAATTAAAAATTAAAAAATATATTCTTATGAGGTCTTTGAAAGTTATAGAAAAATTACAAACGGTAGAAGCATTAAACTCATATTTCGCAGTTGGAGAATGTGCAAGTAACTTTCAGAGTTAGAAATTAGCCTTCTAAATGCAGACTTACAAATGCAGTTCTGCACCTGGGACATCCTGGATGTCAAGATAGGGTTTCTTCCCTTCCTCCCTCCATCCTTCCTTCCTTTCCTTTCCTTCCCAGTTCCTTCCATCTCTCCATCCCTGTCTTCCCATTTCCCTTTTTGCTTTTTTCCGTCTTTCTTTTCCTTCTCTTTCAACAGTTTGCTGGTTGAGTTAAATGAAACGAGTTATTTAACTTACATTTCCTGTTTGTATGAGTGGGTTGGTTATAAATGGCCCCCAAGGGACCTTTCATCTTTCATCTTACATAGTCTGTCTCTGGTCTCTGGCAAATTTTAAGAAATTCAAGCCTTTAAATATAAATACTGTATGATCTCCCTTATATGTGGAATTTTAAAAAGTCAAATTCATAGAAGCAGAGAGTAGAATGGTGATTTCCAGGGGCTCAGAGGTGGGGGAGATGGGTAGATGTTGGTCAGGGAATACACATTTTTGGTTATAAAATGAATATGTTCCAGAGCACTAATGTATAGCATGATAAGCATAGTTAATAATACTGTATTGCTAACTTGAAATTTGCTAAGACAGTAGATCTTGAGTACTCTTACCACAAAAGAAAGGAAAAACCCAAGTACTTAGGCTGTGGTGGAGGGATTCCTTGAGGTCAGGAGGTCAAGGCAGTTTACTACTTACTGAGTTTACTACCGTCTCTCAGTAAGCTGAGATGGCACCACTGCATTCCAGCATGGGCAACAGAGTGAGACCCTGTGTCAGACAAACAAACAAAACAAAGATTAAAGAGGCTAACTATGTGAGGTGATGGATGTGCTAATGAACTTCCTTGTGGTAATCATTTCACATTGTGTGTATACATAAACACATTGTATACCTTAAATATACACAATGTTTGTCAGTTATGCCTCAATAAAGCTGAAAAAAAATCCAAGCATTTCTAAGAACAGAAATTTTATGTTTTCTAGAGTGAGTCAATGTTTGATGACACTAGTAAATGTAGTGTCTGTGGAATAGAGGGTCAAGAAACATGATGAGAAATCATCATTATGAGCATTTATGTTTTCAAGGTGCAGGAGGATCAGGTAGAATCCCCCTTGCACCCTTGTTTCCTTACTAGAGGAAGAAATGATGCAGAGTAAATTGGACATACCATATAAGATATTTGAGAAAGTAAGTTATAAATTGAAAACTTGTTAATTCTCAACAAATGACACTGTTTGAAAAATATTTAATATAGATATACACATACATAATTTGCCAAGAGAAACCCAGAATATGTGTGTATGTGTGTGTGTGTATATACATAAAACATAAATTTATTTATAATATCTAAATTGGTCAGCTACTTAATTTCATATCTTTCTTTGATAGGAGGAACAAGTGTGTTGGACATACATACATACAGATATATTTATATGTGTGTGTACATGTATGTATATATTTTTATATTTTATTTTGCTTTAAGTTCTGGGATACATGTGCAGAATGTGCAGATTTGTTACACAGGTATACATGTGCCATAGTGGTTTGCTGCACCTATCAACACATCATCTAGGTTTTAAGCCCTGCATGCTTTAGGTATTTGTCCTAATGCTCTCCCTCCCCTTCCCCCTACCTCCGAACAGGCCCTGGTGTGTGATGTTCCCCTCCCTGTGTCCATATGTTCTCATTGTTCAACTCTCACTTATGAGTGAGAACACTAGGTGTTTGGTTTTCTGTTCCTGTGTTAGTTTTTCCGAGAATGATGGCTTCCCGCTTCTCTTCTGATTTCTCTTGGCAAATTACAGAGGCTAAGGGTCTGGATGAATGGTAGAAGAGAGGGAAGAAGAGTTGTGAGAAAGGAAATGAGGGAGAGGGAACGTTTCATAATAGACTATGGCAGCCTTGTACTAAGTTCCTAGTAAACACCCATGACAAAATAATTCAGAAGTTCCCACTTGAAGGCACTCACACTCTGCATTCAGCAGCTACTTGATGGTCCTTCATTACATTCCCCAGGGGAAGCAGGGCACCATCTGGTGGCAAGAGATGATTTCTTTCATCCTGCCTCTCACTGCACTAGGAAAAATAAACAGATACTTCTTTTCTGGACTAATTCAGAAGCCTAAAAGCAATTTGTAACATCAGGAGAGGCAAGTTGGATATAGCATATAAAATGTCATCACCCTCTATCTACCTTCTCTATGTCTCAACTTATTACATTCACATCATAGTCTTAACAGCTGCAGTTCAGTATTACACCAAATTTTTGAATTGCAGTTGAACGTTGAACACCATGGGTTTGAACTGCATGAGTCCACATATTCACAGATTTTCTTCTACCTTGGCCATCCCTGAGACAGCAAGTTCAGCCCCTTCTCTCTCTTCCTCTTCCTCCTCCTCAGCCTACTCAATGAGAAGAACTTTATGATGATCCACTTCCACTTAATGAATAGTAAATATATCTTATTTATGATTTTCTTAGTTTCTTTAACTTTATTGTAAGCATACAGTATATAATATATATAACGTACAAAATATGTGTTAACCGATAGTTTAGGTTATGGCAAGATTTCCTGTCAGCAGTAGCCTATTAGTAGTTAAAGTTGTTGTTTTTTTGTTTTGTTTTGTTTTGTTTTTTTGAGACAGGGTCTTGCTTTGTTGCCCAGGCTGGACTGCGATGGTATGATGACTGCTCACTGCAGCCTCAACCTACCAGACTCAATCGATCCTCCCATTTCAGCCTTCTGAGTAGCTGGGTCTACAGGCATGCACTCACACACCTGGCTAATTTTAATTATTTATTGAGACAGGGTCTTGCTATGTTGCTCAGGCTGGTGTTGAAATCTTGGCCTCAAGTAATCTTCTTGCCTTGGCCTCCCAAAGGCCAAGTACTTGACTCAAACCCAACTACTGAGATTATAGGCTAGTAGTCAAGATTTTAAGGAGTCAAAAGTGACATGTGGGTTTTTGACTGGGCTGGTGTAAGCACTTCTAACCCCCACATTGTTAAAGGGTCAATTGTATTATATATACTTCACTTTTAATAAGTGTTGTCAACTGGGAGAATGATTCCTCCTATTTTCCCTCTACCCAGGTAAGGTTCTGGTTCAGCTAAGTACATCTAAGTCTTTGATTGGCCCCTTTGCTTTAATCTTCCCCAGGTTGTGTTCCTAGTCCCCAATTTCTCCTATCTGCTTTGAGAGCTCCAGAATTCATTTGGTTGGAGGAAGGGTTGGGGATACTTTCTTTGAAAAGTTAAAAGTCAGTGACTTATAATTAAAGTGCTTGAATTAAGGCCACACATGAGAATTTCAGTAAACATAGAGCTTGTCAATCAACTGGTCAAGTGCTGCATTTCATCTTTCTTTGATTTCACAGGAGAAATCAGAAAGAAGTGTGTTAGAAAGTATTTGTACTTATAATCTGTCTTTTTCTCAAATTTATTTTAGATGATCTATCCTCCTCAGAGAGTTCAGGTACTTAAGGATTGAAAATGTGTCATATTTTTAGGTATTTATTTTTGTTTCTCAAACTACCTACCTTTCTTCTGTTATGTAATAGGCATATAATATTTATTAGAGAGAATTTATGTCTAAGGGAAATGCCAGCATTTTTAGTAAGTAGGAGACATATGGTTTTCTAATTCTAATCTGATTGGAAATGCCTGGCTCACAAAATTTTTTCTGCTTTAGTCTTTGCTGAAAACCAAATTAAAAAACAATTTTGTGAACTTTGGCCTAACCTCTTTAATAGTCATCTTTTAATATTTGTGATGTATTTGTTGTACACTGGGGAACTTATCAAAATAATAGTTTTTCAAATTGCAAGAATATGTTAAGAGTTTTAGTTTTAATTAATAGAATTTATTTTATAAAATTATATAAAACATTATATTTGGTTTAGAAGAAGTTGACTTTATAACATCTATTCCCTTTTCTTTGAGGTGATCCTTATTTCCATGGATTTAGTATACAGCTTGAACATACCTAATCCAAAAATTCAAAATCGCAAATGCTCCCAAATCCAAAATTTTTGAGCACTCATACGTTGCCTCAAGTGGAAAATTTCACACCTGACCTCATGTGGTGGGTTGCAGTCAAAATTCACATGCACAACATACAATTTATTTAGTGTACCAAAGGGAAAAACGACCCCCTCAGCCCCCTTTAGCTGCACTATCTTTTCCATACATTTCCATGTTCCCCTGATACAAGCATTCATGCAAAAGGTAATAAAATGGCACATGTACATGCTGGACATGCCAGGGGCAGGTTTCCTGCAATGTCCCACAAGGGACCAAGACCTATGCACATTACTCACTGTGTTATTTTGTTTACTCTGTGTTATAAAGATATTGTTGAAAATGTCAAAAGAAATAGGCCTACATCACATACCCCTGTGGGTTACAGTGATAAGAAAAAAGAGGGAGCATTTATGTTTAGCACAAAAAGTCAAGCCTTTGGAGAAACTGAACAGCCTGTGTCAGTGTGAAACATCCTACAGATGAGTACAGGGTTGGAATGACCACCATATGTGGCCTGAAGAAACAGAAGGATAAACTGTGCTATGCGAGAAGTGATAAGCAGATCTTAATGAAAAATGGAAAAACACTGCACAAAGCCAAAAGTGAAGGTTTCAGTCTTGTATGGAAAGAGTTGATCTGTCAGTGTTGCAGTGAATCCATGCCACTTAATGGTATGCTGATCATGAAACAAACACAGATCTATCACAATGAACTGAAAACTGAAGAAAACTGTGTGAATATTCAACAAGTTAGTTGCAGAAATTTAAGGAAAGATGTGACATTAAATGTTTAAAGATTTTCAGTAATAAAGCATCTGCTGATAACAAAGCAGCAGAGAAATTCATTGACAAGTTTGCAAAGGTCATTGCTGATGAAAATCTGACACCTGAACAAGTCTATAATGGTGGTGAAATATCACTGTATTGGCATATTGCCCCAGAAAGACACTGACTACGGCTGATAAGACAGCCCCTAGGGGAATTAAGGATACCAAGGACAGAATAACTGTGCTGGGATGTGCTAGTGCAGCAGGCATGCATAAGTGTAAACTTACTGTGATAGGAAAAGCATGCATCCTTGCTGTTTTCAAAGAGTAAATTTTTTAAAATGGTCCATTACTATGCTAACAAAAAGGCATGAACTACCTTTTTTAATTGGTTTCACAAATATTTTGTATCAGCAGCTGGTGCTCACCACAGGGAAGCTGGACTGGATGAGGACTGAAAGATTTTGTTCTTCCTTGATAGCTGTTCTGCTCATACCCCAGCGGGAATCCTCATCAGAAATAATATTTATGCCATGTATATTCTCCTAAATATGACTGTTATTTCAGCCATGTGACCAAGGTGTCCATAGAACAATAAGGAGTAAATATAAAAAACACTTTCTTGAACAGCATACTAGCAGCAATGAACAGAAGCATAGCATGGAAAGTTTTCAAAAGGAGTTTAGCATAAAGGATGCTATATGTGCTGTTGCAAATGGTTGGAATACAGTGACTAAAGACACAGTTGTACATGCCTGGCCCAACCTCTGGCTTGCAACTATGCTCAGTGATGATGATGAACAAGGTGTTGACTTTGAAGGATTCCATGTCAAGTGAGAAAAAAATGATGTCTGACCTCCCTACATATGGAAAAAAAATACACCTTGAAAGTCTGTTAGTGGAAAGAAGTGGATATTGAAGAAATTTTTAACATTGATAATGAGGTTGCAGCTATTCATTCATTGACTGAAAGTAAAATAGCCAAAATGGTTCTGAATCAAAGTGATCATGATAATATTGATGGTGAAAATGACTTTAACACTGTAGAAAAAGTGCCCATACACAACATGATAAAAATGTGTAATGGGCTTATTGAAAGATGAGAGCAGCGGGCATTCATAACAGAAAAATAAATCATGTCAGTTTATAAAATCGAAGCGAGACTTCTAAGACACAAACCATTGTTAATGAGGCAGATGACTCTGGTGGAAACATTTAAAGAAACCATTAGGCAGGATGCATCCTTATCCTTAGAGGGGCCACTTTCTGGTCCCTCAACTGTTTCTGATATTTCTTCTTATCTAAAAACATAAAATATTCCATACAGTAACATTTTCATCAAAGCACAGCATTGCAGGTAGACACTGAAAGCCTACTGTTCTTTGTTGTTGCTGTTATTTAAGAAATTTTGATGATGCTACTGTGCTGTTGGTTTCCCTGGACACGTTATTTTTTTTACTGTGTTAATGCTATGCCATTTTTTCCATTGAATACTTACGTATGGATAAGGGTAGAAAAATGATTGCTTTTCAGCACCATACAAATTCAGAGTCAGAGACCAGGCACGGTGGCTCACGCCTGTAATCGCAGCATTTTGGGAAGCCGAAATGGGGAGATTGCTTGAGCAAAGGAGTTTGAGATCAGCCTGGGCAATATGGCAAAACCCTGTCTCTATTAAAAAAAACACAAAAATTACTTAGGTATGGTCTTACACACCTGTGGTCCCAGCTAATTGGGAGGATCACCTGAGTTAATTGGGAAGATCACCTGAGTCTGGTGTTGTAGGAGATATTAAAAAATTATTATAAGCAGATAGGCAAAGGTCCTTGGGAAGTTTTCATTTTTTTAAAGCATTTCCAGAAAAGTTTCTTGTAAAGCCCTGGCTCTTAGAGCCAGGCTGGCGACCTTTGATATGCAAATGCCAGCCATTAGACACTGGGTCCAACCAAAGTGGTGATTCCCAGAGGGGCCTTCTTGCCCTTTCCCTGTGTGTTCCTGGCAATATGGCCGCCCCCACATATCCCCACGTGTGTAGAACATCATGGCGCCCTTCATTTGCATATTAAAAGGCTAGAGTGGGAGGGCCAGCTTTTTTGCAGGCTACATAAATGACATGCCTAGTCAAACCAATCCCTTAAGCCCTGTGCAAATCAGGCACCACTTCCTCCAGCCTCTGTATATATACCTGGCTGGTATCTTGGCAGGTGAGGACCTCCTCCTCTTTTGACTTTGGAGCCCCCCTCCCTTTGTCTCTGTACAAAGGAGCTTCTTTCTTCTTCCTTCTCCCTTCCTTCTTGCCTCTTCTTTACTATTAAACTGTTCGCTCCTTAAAACCACTCTACATGTGTCTGTGTAGTCTTATCTAATTTGATGTGAGACAAGAGCCCTGGTGTTCCTCCATTCATCAGAGCTGTATCACTGGGAGGTCAAGGTTGCAGTGAACCGAGATCATGCCACTGTGCTCCAGCTCTCCAGTCTGGGCAACAGAATGAGACCTTGTATCAAAAAAAAAAAAAAAAAAAAAATACACATATATAGTCAGGAATGATAATGATGCTAAATAACCAAAGACTGAGAACTTAGGTGGTGAAGATATTGACACCTTTGCCTTCTGATCAGTTTTATGCACAGTATTATTAAAAGTATTATATAACATTACCTGCAGGCTATATGTATAGCATATATATGAAACATAAATGAATTTCGTATTTAGACTTGAGTCCCACACCCAAGAGATATCTCATTATGTATATGCAAATAATCCAAAATCTGAAAAAAAAAGTCAAAATCCAAAACACTTCTGTCCCGAAGCATTTTGGTTAAGGGATACTCAACCTGTATTGCAAACTTTTAAAGCTTCCGTTTCTTGAAAAAAAGAAGTCCACTTTATTCTTGATATATTCAAATAGCTCAGTTGTCTCCGTACTCACATAACTGGTGTTAGCTTTCCAGTAAAAATGTATATTGTTTTTTGGATAAACAGCCCTGAGTTTTCTGAACCAAGATACAAGTATTTCAAGATATACCTCAGTGTATTATATAAATTAAAAAATAATTACTACTCTAGGCTGAGAACAACTACTTTTCAAGTACTCATAGACATGACAAAAATGTTACACATTTTAAAAAGGAGATATTTTATCGAATATAATTTCTGACCACTAAGTAATACACTAGCAGCTATCACATGAAACAAATATAAGAGAAACCCCAGTCTCATTAAAAGGTTTTTTTTCTCTCTCTCTCTCTCTCTCACCCTCTCTCACCCACCCTCACTCTCACCCTCATCCTCATCCTCAGACTCACCCTCACCTGGGAGGTGGAAGTTGCAAGGAGGCAAGATCCACCTCCCAGGTTCAAGCAATTCTTGTGTCTCAGCCACCTGAGTAGCTGGAACTACAGGTGTGTGCTATGACAGGTGGGTAATTTTTGTATTTTTAGTAAAGATGGTTTTTTACCATGTAAACCAGACTGGTCTCAGATTCTTGACCTCAAGTGATACTCCCGCTCTGGCCTCCCAAAATACTGGGATTACAGGTGTGAGCTACAGCACGCGACCATGAAATAAAATTTCTAAACTTGTATAATTTCCTTAATACTAATAAAAGAATGAAAATCAACCAAATATTCTCATTAGGCATAATTAACCACAGTCACAAGGAAGACCTAAGAAAAGTGAAAGAAAAATCAAACCAGAATTGATGATTTAGAAAACAAAACAAAATTAGAACTATTTGAAGTATACATGTAAACAGTGTAGACAATTTGGAGAAATCTATAATTAAAAATATTTTTAGATAAATTTTTCTCATGGACTTAAATACCCCTTTAATATTTATCATATATTCAATTTTTGTTTTCTTTTGGGAAAATATGAAAATAAAAAATGTGACTATTAACTCTTTTTTAAAAGTGAGTTCTGCTGTGATCTGTATATGTAATTGTGCATTGTCACAGCTAAAGATACATGCAATACTTATATTTGCATACTATTCATGCTAATTTATTCTTTAACGTTGGTACTAAAGAACAGAGAGATCACTGGCTTGTTAAAGCCACCTTAGACTTGATAATGCTGTCAGGATGAATCCTTTGTGATCCAAGAGTAGTCACACAGGGTCTGGATATCTTCTTTCAGAGAGGATACTTGATTGCCAACAAACTTGCCTGCTGTCTGTTCCTAGAAAAGCTGGGTGATCTATGTTGGCAGATGCTCATTTTATGGGGCTGTTATAGAATTTGAGGGGATCCCCTTAAGAAAACAGAATACAACATTGTGTAACCAAGAATTTGAGATGAGAAAGAATATTTATTTAGAATGAGGAAAGAAATCTTGACAATTTACTGAAGTCAGTCATGCAGAATTCATCTGACATTCCTTCAGGCAGTTTTCCATATATGCTTGCATACTTCGTAATTCTAAACTGGCTTTACTCTCACCTACACTGAACACCTGCAACACTAAACACCTCCCAACAGTTCTCAGTACTTACAGGGACCCATGTCAAATAAGAGGACTGCAGGTTAAACTTCATTAGGTTGGCAGTGAATCTTTCTGTGGTTTAGATGTATGAAAAAACTGTCTACTGTACGTATACCAGGCATTTTTCTAGATTTGAAAAAACAGCTTTGAATAAAGGCCCAACTTCTATAGTTTATAATTCAGTGGTAGGATAGTCAGTAAGCCAAATATGAATAGAAATATATCTGATCATGAGAAAGGCTATAGAGGAAGAGAGTAGGTATATGGAGAGAGTGAGAGGGGGAATTACTGTATACAATGACCAGGGAGACTTCTCTGAACAAATTACATTGAAGTTAAAATCTGAAAGAAGTGAAGGGAGTGAGTGCTTTGTATATGTGGTGATACTACTTTCTGACAGAGAAAACAAAAAGTAAAATAGCTCTGGCATTAGAGAGTGCCTGATCTACCAGCATCACCAGAATAGAGTGAGAGAAAGTTGTGGGAAATGAAATTTGAGAGGATGTAAATGGAATAATTTATATAGGACCTTGTAAAGACATTGGCTTTGATGTTCAGTGAAAGAGAGGATCATCCAATGTTTCTGACCAGAGGCATGTTATGATTAAACTCATATTGTGAAAGGTCAATGAGAGCAAGAGTAGATGAAGATGAATGATTTCCGTTTCAGTGTACTTTGAAGGTAGCACCAATAAAATTTGCAAATGAATTGAGTTCTGGGAGAAATAGAGGAGTCAATGATGCAGGCAATATCTTTTCGTCTTGGGCAACTACAGAAAAATAAGTTTCTTTTCCGGAGAAGAGGAAGTCCTGGGGACAGGGAGGTGAGGTGTGGGGATGGGTCACAGAAGGGTATGCAGACAGTATCGTAGTGGCTGAGATCAGGAGTGAATATTTGAGCATATTGAGGTCCAGAGGCCTACTGGACATTCAAGTGGAAATGTTGGTACTGTTTAATGATATGATGCCTGAAATTTAAGGAATTTTGGGGGCTGCACATACAAATTTGCATCAGTGGATATAGATGGTCTTTGCAACCATAGTTTCATTGGATTCCCTAAGGAATGAATTCACAATAAGTAAAGAACTGAGGACTGAGTGTGGGGCACTTAAAACTGTATAGTGTGAGAAGATGAGAAAAGCCAGCAGAGCTTGAAGAAGAATCAAAGGATAACTGGTTTGATAAAAGCCATGAAATATATTTCAAGAAGGAGGAAATCACTGTCACATTCTGTGGATAGAATGAATGATATTTGGACTATCAAAATGTTATCTAATGTTGTGTTTGCCAAGACTGTAGAGGCAGTAGAATCACAATTTAACTGGTCCCTATGTCGCCTCATATCTTAAAATCTCTGCCATATTGCTCCTTTTAAGCATCCTAAAATTAGATGTAACATAGAGAATGCAGTCAGCTGGCCACAATGTGGTAGCAAGGCAGAAACAGCCAAAGTGTGGTTTCAGTACATCTGCAAATTTCATGGCATGGAGCTATGCAGCTAGTAGTGCAGGAGATTGCTAGAGATACAGGGAAGCTGAATTATTATTGAATCTAATATTCTCTACTTCCCTTCCTCTCCTGGGGTTTGTAGAGCTCTTCTGTGCAGTTGCTGGTAAGCATAGGCAGGGGGAAAAAAAAAACCTTGGTAGATTTTCTCTTCTTTCTCACTCTTTGCTTTTACTGAGAAAGATCATATATGTTGGTAAACATAATTTTTTTAAGTGGAAACAAATTTTAAAATGCGCTTAGAAAAACTTCCAGCAAAATGTAAAACCTTCCTTTAAAATTTTTCTCAAAGGTAAATATGTGATTGTTCTGGAATGATTTAATGTATATTGGGATTGCAGTGGTTTGAATGTGTGCCCCAAAATTCATGTGCTGGAAACTTATCCCCAGTGTGACAATGTTGGGAGGTGGAGACTGCTGAGAGGTGATTGGGCCATGAGAGCTCTGCCTTTATGAACAGATTAATGCTGTTATCATGAGAGTGAGGTGCTTATAAACGGATGAATTCAGTCCCCTTTTCTTTCTTCATTGCATGTACTTTTTCATCCTCTTTCCCTCTGTCATGAGATGACACTGCAAGAAGGCCCTCACCACATTCCAGAGTGTTGATTTTAGACTTCTCAGCCTCTAAAACTGTGAGAAAATAAATTTCTGTTTCTTATAAATTACTCAGTCTCCAATATTCTGTTATAGTAGCACAAAACAGACTAAAGCAGTGACTGCAAAAATATGAAGGATTGTTACTTTATCTGTTTTACAATGTAGGCCAATCAGTCGAGTTAAATGCAATCAAGAAATTAAACTATGTTTTAAACCAATAATTTTCTTTTTCACTCTAATCTTACATTCAAAACAAAATTTAATTTTCTGAATGACCTTTCCAGAAATTGACGGTACATCCTGAATTGAATAAAAGATGACAACATGCTTAGAATGTAGATGACACTGGATGATAAAGCCCTTCTTACTATTCCCAAGGATAAAATCTTAGAAAAAAATTCTGGGTGTCACTTTAAAAATTGTGGTTGAGCCCCGAATGAGAGAGTAAATTGTCACATTACTTCCTTCAGTAAATGCAGTGAAAATTTATTTTGAAAGGTTCTAATTCCAAAGTTAGATAATTTTACATTAAATTAAGATGTATGTGTATATGTACGTGTGTGTGTGTGTATATATATATATATATATATATGAGAAGTTTGAGAATTTTATGACTGCTCTATTTAAAGATTTTTCCTTAACTAATGCTTCTAGAACAAAACAATAAGGCCTCTATTTGTAAATTCAATTTTTTTGGCGGGAGGAGCTTTAATTTTTTTCAGATTATCTTTGTTCTCTTACTGAAGTAAAGGTGTGTTTGTCACTGAATGCAAGATGAAAAATACACATGTGAAATATTTTAATCCATGAAGACTCTGACTTTTACATAAAAGCTAAAATTATAAAAACAGCTATAGTTAAAAACCTTAAAATGTCTCTAAATTACTAGACTTTACACCAAAGTCCTAACATTTACTACTTCCTCAGTTGGTTCCTGGATTGTGTGTGTGTGTAAGATAAATTTGGTTTTACAACAGATACATGTTCTAAACCAAATACACACATACACACTAACATCCACATTGTAGCATATAGTTTATTGCAAATTAAAAACTTAATGGAGGATATAGATGACATTTCAAATAATTGAACATGGCTGGTCTCCTTTTATTTCTGTGCTTCCTTAATAGTATACAGATGCTGTCTAAAATTCTGTGTGTCCTATGTCTTTGTATTTTTTGCTATACTCTTGGGAGAGGGGAGGAGTTTCTTATCAAAGGGCACAATGTTCAGATGATAAAATAGCAACTGATTTATTACCAGTCCTTTTGTGAATAATACAATGTGACCCGTAGCACCTATATTTTGATTTCTATTATTTTTCACTAATGAAACCATAGGCTTTTACACTATAGCTCAATCCTAAAAGAATTTTTTTCTATCCAAATTCTTCTGAAAATACCTGAGGGTAATATAATAAGGACAAAAGAATGGACTTGGAGAGGCTTCTACACTGACTAGCAGTAATTAGATTTGTAGATATAGAGAAAACTTGAATCTATACAGGTAATTTGTCCACTTTTTTTTTTTTTTTTAATTGAGATGGAGTCTTACTCTGTCACCCAGGCTGGAATGCAATGGCATGATCTTGGCTCACTGAAACCTCTGCCTCCCAGGTTCAAGTGATTCTACTGCCTCAGCCTCCCAAGTAGCTGGGATTACAGGTGCCCACCACCACACCCAGCTAATTTTTGTATTTTTAGTAGAGACGGAGTTTTACCATGTTGGCCAGGCTGGCCTTGAACTCCTGTCCTCAAGTGATCCTCCTGCCTTGACCTCCCAAGGTGCTGGGATTACCAGTGTGAGCCACTGCGCCCGGCCTGTCCACTCTTATACTCTACAGGGTCAGACATTACACACTGTAAAGTCATATATGAGTTTCCAGTGGTGTTCACTAAAGTGTTATATGTTGTTCCACAAGTCATGCACTAAAATTTATACTACCCCTAGGCTAACACTCAAAGATGACATATAAAAATTTTAATTGCACATAGGAGTCTTTAGAAATGCTTGTTTATTTCGTAAATCTTATATTTAAAGTATTATAGTAGTGCTGTTGAACAATGAATTTAAGATAGGTTATCCATCTAGAAATTAAGCCATGGAAAACCAAAGTAAAATAATCAGCTATGTAAAACTGGTAATATAGACAAGATATCAAGATGGTTCTTATCGAATGAACACAAAAGGTATTCTTCATATATAAAGGTTAAATATTGAAGCATCTGAATTGCTCCCCATCTATAAAAAGTAGAGCTGTGTAAAATTAAGATGATACAGAAGCAATTGATTAAAACAACAATTTGAGATAAAATAACTCTTTCTGACTAGAGGCAGAGTGGCTGTGGGAGCCACCTGCTGAATGGTGGCTTGGACTTATGCTACTTAAACTTCAGGAACCTGACTGCTCAGTAAGCCACACTGTCCTAACATACTAATTCGATCGTTAATTTTATGTGCTAACTTCCCTGGTGTGTGGGTGACCAGATATTTGGTTAATCATTATTCTGGATGTGTCTGTGAGGATATTTCTGGGGAAGATTAACTTTTGAATCCATAGAGTTATTATAATAAAGCAGACTGTCCTCTGCAATGTGGGAGAGCTTCACCTAATCCATTAGAAGCCTGGATAAAACAAAACTGCTGAGTAAAAGATAGTTCATTCTCTCTCTCCTTGACTGTCTTCCAGCTGGACATTGATTATCTGTCTTCAGACTCACACTGGAACTTACAGCATCAGCTTTTGTGAGTCTCCAGCTTGCCACCTAAGGATCTTGAAACTTCTTAACCTCCATAATGACATGGGCAAATTCCTTATAATACATCTCTGTCTCTCTCTCTTTACACATACAGACACACACATGCACATACACAAGATATCCTATTGCTCCTGCTTCTCTGGAGAACCTTGACTAACACACTACCTATGCCCAATACCTAAGGTATTGCAGTGAATACAAATAATCAAAACATAATTTATAATCATCCTACCAAATCTAAAAGAATTTTAAAAGCAATATAACATAAAAAGTTATGTGCGATGTTTATTTAAATGAATCAATATCTGTCACTGTTAGAACCTAAGAGAGCTTTGGGACACATAACACAAAGATCTGAATTAGCAGTAAAACTTATTACCTAAAAAAATGATAATTTGTCTCATCTTTTGTGACTCAAGGGTCATGACAGCCACAAATAGCATTATTGTAACGGCCACACTAAAATTATGTATAACTTCTCTCACCTGTTTCAGTGAAAAAAAATTGAAAATATTGGACTTCATATTAAAATGGTAACATAAAAAGACTCACAATTATAAACGGAAAACACTATTAAGTCAGACGTATATTGCATAATTAAACAATTCTACTTGTAAATTGTGATCTACTTTTATAAGTAAAATTAAAAGGTACCATTATTTGACAACTGTTTACTTCTTTTTCTTGTTAAATCATATATTATTTCAATAGATTATTCACTGTCATACCAAATTGTTTAGATAGATAACTTGTCACCTTTTTTTTGGTTTTTAGTTATTTATTCATAAATTCAGGCATTCATCCATTCACATGACAAATTCTTATTGAGGGGGTCACCACATGTCAAACACAGTACCGTGTACTGGGGAAACATTACTGAACAAAGCAGTCAAAAATTCCTGCCTTTATGGTGTACATTGTAGAAAGTAGAGCTGGACACTGAACAGCAAATTGTCTAATTTTATTTATTATATTAAAAGATGATAAATGCTGTGGGGAAAATACAGCAAGGGATAAGGCAGATTGTAAATACTGTAGAACAGATTACAAATTTTAATGATGTGGTCAAGTTAGGTCTTGTTTAACGGTAACTTTGAGCAAAGGAGTAAAAAATGTAGACAAGGTAGAGAAGATATATCTGGTGAAAAAGTGTTCTAGGTATTAGAAAAGCCAGAATAAAGGAAAATGTTGTCTCTATAAAAGTATTTTTATCATTGATTCCAAATCAATAAGGAAAATACTGATGTGGAATGTTTCAGTAAGTGTTTGAATTGCATTTATGGCCCAAAGCTCCCTAATACTCATAACGTATTTAGTAATTTTTCTCTCCAAGGAAGAAGATAGCAATAAAAAGTAATGATGATAAACTCCTGTCCTGAAGTAGAGCTGATAGAGATCCATGTGAATTCTTCTGAAAATGGTAATTTTTACAGCATTGAAACAAATGAAGTTATAAAATGATTGCCAAGTTCTAGCAAGAAATCTATATCAGATTACTGTTTAATGCTGTTGTCACAGAAGGCCTGACCACTAAGCCCTCCTCTAATGAGATAATGGATTTGGGATTGAAAGTCATCATCAAAATCATTGCTGGCCTAGGCATGTCACAAGAGGGCTCTGAAAGCTATTCACTTTTGAAGCAGTTTGCCCGATGATAGGCAAGAATCCTCCAAGGGTCTGCCTCACAAACTGGTGGAGAATCCAGTTTGGATTCTGCATGTGAAAAAAATACTCATACCACAAACAGACGGCTGAAACCACATAAGGTAAATATGGAAACAGAAGTGATTTGCCAACCAGAATGTTGTATAATGTTTTTTGGTATAAGAAGACATAAGGGTAGGAAAATAATCCTCTGAATAGAGGTATCCTGACATATATGCATTTTGCCTATTAAAATAACTGAACATTGAAAATTAAATCTGACCTTGAGTATTTTAACTCAACTAGCCACTCAACCTCAAAACTCTTTTTTCCCTAGTTAGCCATTTCCTGTTTTTCATTGCATTGTCTCTGTTTGTGTGTTCATAAAAGAGAGAAAGAGATTGAGACAGAGAGAGAGAGATCTGGTGCTTAGTACGTCTTCTATTTTAACTAGGATTCATCTACAGAGTTTGTGTTAAAAAGTTACCAAAACATCTATTTCTATTTTAGGGAAATCAGTATTGTGGTGTATATTCTCTGTTACTATTTTAACTGGGGGAAAAGCCCTCAAGTAGGCCATGGAATTGTGGAAGGAAAGTATAAGAGGATTTTTCCCCTCATGACATAGGATGATCCTCTCCTACACCTTGGTGTATGGAGCACAAAGGCTACTGAGAAAAAGGGTAGGTAGTTTTTATTAAGAGCCAAGAAACTTCTTGGAAAGAAAGAAATCAAGACCCTGACACACTTTGGGATGGGGCTGGGGACATGGGCTTGGAATGTTAGTATGTTATGAATAGTCAGTCCTCATAGATCAGTAGACAGGAAAGGACACCAAGCAAACTCACCAAAACCCAAAAAGAAACTAACCATGAGAAGGAAGAGAGTCAACTTCTGTGTAAACAAAGGCTTGGCTAGTGCCAAGGAGGAGCTAGTCTTGAGCTGATCGAGAAACACCCTCTGCCCACTCAACCCTGGAACTTGGGTATTCTCTAGGAAGATAGCCACCTATTTTGGTATAAACTAGGAATCCTGTGTCATTTTAATACTGCAGAAATCTTTCTCTGATCTCAAAGAATGACTGTATCTTGGATCTGTACTGATGGTTCTAGAAGCTATGGGTAAAGGGAGTACATTTCTAGCCTTTCCTATTGCTCAACCAAGGCTTCAGGAGTCACCGACAGCATATTTTCGCACATCAATTGGACATTTTAGGATGCCTTATTGTGGTTGTGACATCCCCAAGCCTCCAAGAGCTTGAGGATTCTATTTCCAGTAATAAGAAAAAAGTAACAAGATATTGATCCTTAGACTGAATAAGTATAAGGAATTATTAGTCTTTGCCCAGGAGGGTAATCTCAGAGTAAAAAAGAAAGAATATGAAATTTTCCTCATTGTAAGAATGGAACTGAGTAGCTTAGCTTCACACTGTGTTTTAAAACTTTTGTTTTCTGTAGTACCTGCTACTCAGGAGGCTGAGGTAGGAGAATCGCTTGAACCCGGGAGGCGGAGGTTGCAGTGAGCCGAGATTGCACCACTGCACTTCAACCTGGTGACAGAGCAAGACTCCATCAAAATCAAAAAACAAAAAAATGAAAACTTTTGTTTTCTTTCCTTCTTTCTCCCCAGTCTCAAGGTGTGCTTTGAGGCAAACTACAGATGTGTTTTCTTCATCTTGAAATGCAGCCTTGGAATGTGCTTTAAAACTCCACTCCCTTCCCCTCCCCACTTATGCTTCCATGCCTTATGCACATTTGTTTACCTGTGTGCTTGTTAAGCTCACACCATGCTTGCTTATCTAGTCACCTATCTCCATAGAAGCTTCAGTGGCTGAAGCCTGATGTGAACCAGGCACCTCCAGAATTCTCTCCCTAGCAGGGGATTACTTCCAGGCTGGAGTTCACTTCAGGCTAGAGGCTGATTGCAACATTGACTGATTGATTTGTACCATGGTTGAGTGGATTCTGGCCACTTTCCCCCTTGCTGTCAACAAATAATAAAATTCACTCTCTTTTTATCATAACTTACTCTTGTTATTTTGGCTTCTTCCTACAAGTGACAAGCAGATAGACCCTCTTTCGGCTACAGGGAGGACAATGCAAGTCACTTACAATTGAATGTTAGGCTGGGTGCAGTGGGTCATGTCTGTAATCTCAGCAGTTTGAGAGGCCAAGGCAGGCAGATAATTTGAGGTCAGGAGTTTGAGACCAGCCTTGTCAACATGGTGAAACTGCATCTCTACTAAAAATACAAAATAAGCCAGGCATGGTGGTGCATACCGGTAATCCCAGCTACTCATGAGGCTGAGGCAGGAGGATCACTTGAACCCAGGAGTTGGAAGTTGCAGTGAGCCGAGATCGTGTCATTGCACTCCACCCTGGGGGACACAGCAAGACTCCATCTCAAAAAAAAAAAAAGAACATTAAAGAGTTGTGACCTTATCTCATGCCCCAAATTAGTAAAGCGTAATTAAGCTTAGAAAAAAGTCTGTGTGCATATGTATAAAATAATAGCATATGTATGTTACCAATGGTTATCTCTGAGCATTGGGTTTGCTGGAGTCTCTCTTCGTTAGATCCCTGAGGAGACTGAGGATAACTTCGGAGAATTACAGGTTCTCCTGCAGAATAAAGTCTGACTAATCCTTTGCAAGACCACACAGTGAATTAGATGGAGAGCCAATCAAGTTTCCCAACTGCTAGGCTAGTTTTCTGTGTGCCAGTGCATGTTGCTTTTAACATTTTTGTTTTTCAGCTCATATTTAAGTGTTGTTCATAGTGTAGTTGACATGTGTGACTTTATGATACCCCGTAATAATTTCTCCTTTTTCTGATAATAATACTTCAATTTTGCTTTCATGGAACCATCCTGCCTCCATTCACAGAATATTTTTTAAGTGGGAATTCCATCTCCAATCCCAACAGTGGGTACCTAATGTGGGTCTAAGCCTATTCACGTATGCCTCCCCCAGGTCAAAGTGCATGTGACTTAATCTGGGCCAGTGAAACAGAGTGAATGTAAGGACTCATGAGGGAGATTTCAGAAAGAAAACTGCTCTCTTGCTTCTGGTGTTGAGATACTGTGAGTCTGCATATGCAAGGCATGTGATAGTCCAGCCAACCCAGGGGAAGCAGAACTGAGAAACACTTTCTACTATTCTCAACTCCCTTTCTTGTTTCTTCTCAAATATTTGCCTCGTGTATCTGCTGACTTGGAGGAAAGGAGTACGATAGCAATAATAACCTAAGGCATGCATTTAAATGTAGTAAATATGGCTCCAGGAATGCCTGAACATCTATTTCAGAGAATATAGGTTTATTCAATGGGTCACTTTGTAGTTCCAGTTTAATCTTATTCACACTCTTATCTATGTTTGTTTAATGAAAGCTATATTCAAGCCAGTGTGGACCTAAGCTTGTTCTGTTCAGGCCTAAGCTTTCTCTCCTGATGATATTGTACACTGGCTTTGGTCACCACTGTTTAAGGATCGTGATGATGGTGTTGTTGGTAGTGGTGCATGTTTCTGGTGGAGAACGGAAATGGAAAGTTAGGAATGCATTATTGAGAGGCGTTACCTTATCAAAAATAACTGAAATGCATGTAAGTTTTCAGGGTGCCTGAAGTTAGTGGAAATATCCCTGAAATCACATATATCCAGGCACAAATAAGTCCTGCTAATGCTTTCTGGTAAACAAAACAGTATAGTATTCCAATGTGTCTACAAGTAGAGTGCTTCTCTTTTAGATTTCATTCCACCATGGGTCCCAAAATTTCTCTATTTTTGAGAATTTTAGAGAGAAATTTACAGCTTTGACAGATAGGCAAATAGGCATCAAACAGGCTCTGAACCTTCTAAATTCTACACTATGTAAGAACCCTTCGATTTCTGATATTCCAGAGATGGTTAAAAATTGCATGGAATAAACTGTTTGATCAAATTCTTGGTGTCTTTTACGTAAAGCCTCTCTGAAGTGAAAATAGATTTCTTACTGGTGATACGTGTGCATGCAAAGATAACATTTGCCGTTGTGAATGGTGGGTTAAAAAAGATCTAACCAGAGCAGGTATTAAAGAAAACTCACAAGTTCCCTTTTCCTCCCCTGCCTCCTTTTCTCATTTTCTCATTATTCTTCTCTTTCTTTCTCTGCTTTTCCTTCTCCTCACTTCAACATACACTTAAATGGCCAAGTTTACACTGACCCTTAACTCATTAGGATGTCATGCTGGGCAGTCTTTCTCATTTTCAGATTATTTTTTGCTATTATTCTCTTTTTTTCTGCCTTCTTTTTCATCTTATTTTCCACTTTACCAAATCTCAACCATTCTTGTTCTCTATCACATTCTTTCAGTGTTACTTGATTTTCAATATTAATCTTATAAACAAAGGCATTGATAGACAGTAGCTGTTTTCCCCCATCATAAAACCATTTGCTTCTTACAGGAGTCCTGCTGGAGGTGAAATGCCCACCCTCAGATTAGCATCTTCAATTCTGGAATATTAGGCACCACAGAAGGTGAATTGGTGAGATTTTTTGGGAGGTAAAAAAAATATGTTTTCATGGTCCTTTTTGGACAATATTACCCGGGTAGTGACTTACTCTAGTAAGGTTGCCCATGTATAAATGGGCACGGAAGGAGCAATTTACAAAACTTTGGGCCACTGAGCCAAGTTTGAAAGTGCATCAGGAAGCAATACAGACAATGATCTTCACACAATGTGTAGCTTTCTTCATGTGGACATCACACCTTGAAGATTTTTCTTATAAAATGTTGGAGAAATCTCTATAATTTCAGCAACAGCAACAACAAAACAGACACAGGGCTTCCTAACTTTTGTGCTTTTGAGTGGATTATAGATGTCATGTTCAATATCGTTTCCTTCAGCCAAGTGGTTTTCAACTTGGGCATGAATCAAAAATCCACACCAGCACAGTTTCTGATTCTGTGGGTCTCAGGTGAAGCTTGTGAGTTTGCATTTATAAAAAGTTTGCAAGAGATAGTGCTGTTGATGTTAGTTTGGACCGATAATTTGACAATCAGTAGGTTATCGGGGAGGAGTTCAAGGAATCACATTTGATAGTCTTTAATATAATCTTCTATACACTAAAGAGATTCTCTGCCTTGAGAAAACTTATTTTAGCATCCAGTGAAAGCACCCTGGGTTGTTGCTGAAGCAGTTAATGTTAGCGACATGGAACAAGGCTCCAGATGAGCTGGTCAGAGGTGAGGGTCAGAGAAGCCATGAGAGAACTCCTGGAGGGTGTTTCTTCAGGAGCAGATCTTGAATTTGTGTGTTTGTGACAGATACGTTTTGTCAGTGCATCCAAGCTAGCTGTAGTATGACTGGCCTAAACATGGATGCATATTCTGCAAATTAGATATTCTCCACTATTTTGAAACATATCACATACAAATTTTGGGGTGGGGGTTGAAATCCAGTTTCATTACTATAAGAAATTTCAACCTACCATTTGTAAATGAGAGAAAAGCAAATGCATTTAGATTTTTTAAATATAATTTCAATTTGCTAGTTTTTAGGCACCTATAAAAGTGAAAACAATGGTTTTAAAATGTTTATTATCTATTTGTAAATAAACTTTTTCTCGTTGTGACTCTTAAGGATTTAAAGAAATATCATTTAAAATCATGATTAGGAATTGCCTGTAGCCAGCTCAATCATAAAATCAAACATAAAAATCTATTTTTGTGAAAGCAAGCTCAAGTTTCTCATTAAAGCAAAAAATTAAAAAGACTTTACTTGGAAGTTTTATGTAAATCCAATACTTAATATCCTTTCTAACACTTTTATTCTATTTTTCTAACATTATTTTATTACATTAAAAATGTAACTCTTTTTTAAACCAAGCCCTATATAAACACTTTCAAATTCATTCCAGTTTATCCCAGTGTGGCATACAGATATAATCTTTTTCTTTTTAATGTGTGTTATAAGTGGAAAGTGGTTGGAAGGCAGTGCCACAGTCCCCATTGAATGTTGATTAGTGAGACAGAATTTAAAATTCTCTAGACTTCTCTGTCTAAAGCTGCAGACAGTAAACCACCTGAGAGGAGATTTGTGCTGTTATGGGAAGAATCAACTGTGCTTTTTCTCTTAAAATAATTTTAAGGTGAGTAGGTACCCATTGCTTTAGGGGGTATATGTAACCACATCTTTTTGTGATTTGACAGAGACTGTTTCCTCATTATTCCTTGGTACACAAGAAACAGGCCTGGGGAATAAGTGGATACATCTGTGCAAAGGATGAGGCTCTTCCTGGATCAAGACCCCAGGGAGTTTCCCTTTGAGGTTCAGTGTTACTATAACAAACTTCTGTGCGAGATTAAGATGGCTCCAAATAAGACCTTTATGGACACTGAAAGGGGAATTCACTTTACAAGAAATGAAAATCCTAATTGGTGACTTGGATTCATGACTGCTTATGTCATGAAGAGAAGAATTACTTAGGCACAACATTTGTTAAAGGCAAGAGATCGCTTTCTGATCCAGATGCTTTGAATTTACAGCCAATATTTAAGCATAATGAATAAGTTATAAATTATATATACATATATATGCATGCATGTATATAATATATATGTATTTATGTATATAACATATATGCATGCATGCAATATGTATGCATATAACATACATGTCTGTATGCATGTTATATATGTTTGTATATGTATGTGCTTATATATGCATGTATGTACATATATATAAATACAAATTAATTTTGAATTCTTATTAAGGACTGAATTTTTGAGAACCCAAGTAAAGTATTTTCTCAATTGAATATAATACTAAAAGCAATGTTGTCATTTTCCTCAAAAACAAAAATAAAAACTCACCAGACCCGGCATAGGGATCTGATTCAGACAGAATATCCTCAAAGCTTTGGGAGACTACTTTCATTGGCAACAGTGGCAACTTAAAATGGGTCCCAATGTTATGGATTAGTTTCTTCACCTGTGTTTGCTTGGCATTTAGAAATAGGGAGTGAAACCAAGAGAGCTATTTGATGGCTATCTATATTGGCCAGGTGTGGGATTGGGTAGGAAACTAAAATATAATGGGAAATGCTAGTCAGAATAATCAGGCATGAGAGAAAAATAAAAAAGCATCCATATATGAAAAGAGGAGGTCAAACAATCTCTCTTCACTGACAATATGATTCTATACCTAGAAAATTATAAAGACTTTGCCAAAGGGCTCCTAAACTTGATAAATAACTTCAGTAAAGTTTCAGGATACAAAATCAATGTACAAATATCAGTATTAGTTGTATATACCAATAATGTTCTAGCTGAGAGCCAAATTAAGAACACAATTCCATTTAAAATAGCCACACTAAAAAATGAAGTACCTAGAAATACGGCTAACCAAAGAGGTGAAAGATCTCTACAAGGAGAACCGTAAAACACTGCTGAAAGAAATTGGAGATGACACAAATAAATGGAAAAATATTCCATGCTCATGGATTAGAGGAATCAATATCATTAAAATGGCCATACTGACCAAAGCAATGTATAGATTCAGTGCCTTTTAATTCAATGATGTTTTGAAATATAAAGGCCGCTTTTCACAGAATTAGGAAAAACTATTCTAAAATTCATATGGAACCAAAAAAGAGCCAGAATAGCTAGAGCAATCCTAAGCACAAAGAAGAAAGCCAGAGGCATCACATTACCCATCTTCAAGCTACACCATAAGGCTACAGTAACCAAAACAGCATTGCTACTGATACAAAAACGGGCATATAGACCAATGGAACAGAATAGAGAACCCAGAAACGAAGCTGCATACCTACAAACAAATGATCTTTGACAGCCAACAAAAATAAGCAATAGGAAAGAATTATCCATTCAGTAAATGGTTCTGGGATAACTGGCTAGCCATACACAAAAAAAAGAAACTGGACCCCTATTTTCACCATTAGAAAAAATTAACTCATGACGGACTAACAATTTAACTATAAGATCTCAAGCAATAGAAGTCTTAGAAGAATACCTAGGAAATACCCTTCTCAACATTGACTTTGGCAAAAAAAAAAAAAAAAAATTAAAAAATTGTGGCTAAGTCCCCAAAAGCAATTGCAAAAAAAAAAAAAAATGACAAGTGGAACCTAATTAAACCGAAAAGCATCTGCACAGCAAAATAAATTACCAACCGAGTAAACAGCCTACATAATGGGAGAAAATATTAGCAAACTGTGCATCTGAGAAAGTTCTAATATCAAGAACCTACAACGAACTTAAATCAACAAGCAAAATAAATGTAATTAAAAAATGGGCAAAGAATATGAACAGATGCTTCTCAAAAGATTTACAAGTGACCAACAAACGTGAAAAATGCTCAACATCACTAATCATTAGAGAAGTACAAATCAAAACAACAATAAGATACCATCTCACACCAGTCAAAATGGCAAATAATAAAGAGCCAAGAAAACAATAGATACGGGCAAGGCTGTGGGGAAAAAGGGATGCTTATATGCTGTTGTTGGGAATGCAAATTAATTCAGCCAGCATAGAGTTTTCTATAAGAACTTAAAATAGAACTCCCATTCATCCAGAAATCCTGCTACTAATGAAAATAATTTATTCTATCTAAAAGACACATGAACGCATACATTCATTGCAACACTATTCACAATAGCAAAAACATGGAATCAACCTAGTGTCCATCAGCAGTGGATTGAATAAAGAAAACGGTACACATACCATTGGTGGCATACATACACCATGGACTATACAGCCATAAAAAGAACAAAAATGTACCTTTTGCAGCAACATGGATGGAACTGTAGGCCATTATCCTAAGCAACTTAACCCACAAGGACAGAAAATAAAATACTGCATGTTCTTCAAAGTAGGAGCTAAACATTGAATACAGGTGAATGTGAAGATGGGAAAAATAGACCCTGAGGATAGGAGCTAAAAACATAGGGGCTGAAAAACTTCTTATTGGGTGCTATGCTCACTACCTGGATGATGGAATCATCCGTATCCCAAACCTCAACACCACACAACATATTCACATAGCAAACCTGCACATGTGCACTCTGAATTGAAAATAAAAGCTGAAAACAGCAACAGCAATAAAATAAGAAGTTTTGACTGCAGGGTGAAGGGCATCAGCCTGATTATACAATAGTAGATATATATATAAGAGGCATTTTTAGAATTAAAGTCCACATTGGAGGAGAGGGAGTATCTTTAAATTTCCTCACTGGAGGGATTTCTAACTTCAGAGGCAAATTAGGAAATCAATAACTATAACTTTAGAAAAAATATTTGAAGGTTGCTATAAATAGGAACTTTGAACAGTTTCTGATACAAAAATTTAGGATTGATATCTTCGCAGTTTGACCACATACTCTAATGCAGGAAGGTAAATGTTAGGATGCAGAATAGCAAGGGATGGGAGAGTTGACACACTTAATGCAAAAGGTGAATGATGTATAACCAAAAAAGAAAAAATCTTCGGAAAATCTGGGGCAGATACTTTCTTGAACATGTCTGAAGATGGATTTGAGTTAATACTCTCATTACCAATTTACTTTTTTGTAGTTTCAGATCTCTCTCTTTCTCTCTCTCTCTATAATGGCATAAAACACACAGGCATATAAGTATGTGTCTATACCTTAGGTGTATATGTATAGTATATAAGTTTATACTTAATTTTGTTAGTAAATAGAATGTGTTTAATTCTACTGTGGGTTAGTTTCTTGTCAATAATTTTTATTTGCTTATTCCACTTTCTTGGTGAATAATCACTTTTCAAATTACACTCATGAAACATTCTCAATGACCTTCGTTGCCTGTTAAAGTTTTTATTTTTATTTAATTTTTATCATTTAAACTCTGTAGTTCAAATTACTGAGTATCAAATTAAGTTTTCATCCTGCAAACTGTAGGAAAAGTATTATTCCTTACAGTATTCTGCTTGGCTATTATCCTTAGCAGCCATTAACTCCCACAGGAAGTAAGGAAGTTATGAGATTTTTTTTTCTTGCATATTTCCAATAGGAGAAAAACAGAAAATGACTTTAAAGGAAGGATAATAATACAATTATAAAATGGTAACCTGCTGTATTATCTCATGTACCAGAGCTGAGGGAACACAGAGAAAATCCAAGTGCTGAACAATTTTGCTTTATTATAACCTGAATAAATAAAGTTTTGCCAACTTTATTAGAATATGGATAAACACATGAAGTTAGGAAAGGATTTTAAGGAGAAAATTATCTTAATTCATCTTACAAAATAGCAAAGCTAGTAGACAGAGACAAACATACATTTTTTTTTTTTTTCATATGTCTAACAGAAGCTATGGGACTAAAGTCTTTTCTGTAAATGGATTCAAAATCCACAAGTAACAAGTGCTTTTCTATTGTACTCAAGGGAGCAGAATTACATTTGAAGGGTAGGGAACTCTCCAAACATATATGAAACTTGATACTCCCAAAAGATTGTGCAGGCTGAAAGGTTAAATGGGCTAGAGAAGGGTTTAGATAAATCCCTGGATGCCTGAGCCATAATCAATCATTTGCAGGCAATTAGACGTTTAGAGAGAGTGGTCTTGTGAAGATTATGTCTCCGCAAAGGCAAAAGTCCCTTAAGGACACTTTAAGAGTGGCAATTCTGACCAGTCCTTTTACTCTTATCATTAAACAGAAGTTCTGAGAATTTTCATATTCTGGGACATAATATACTTTATATATAAATGTGAGTTTTTGCTATGGTCCCTGGGAAACACAGCAGCCAGTCCAGGCTAAACCCAAAGGAGCACTAAATCTCTCTCTAATTGAAGAATTCCAAATTAAATATTATGTACCAGGAAAGAGTGACAATCATTCCTAGAGTTTATTTTCTGGAAAAAGGTAGGTTTGAGACTCTATACATCTCCATCCTCCTTGGTCTATTCTCTTCCCCATAATCTCCTCCATTTATAATATGCTTAATTATAGAGATTATTAAGATATAATTACATAAGACTAAAGGAGAAAGAATCATGTAAAATAACTGAAAATGAGACCCATTTGACTCCCTTTTCTGGGTTGCATTGCAGGTCCCATAAATTTGAGTATATGATTGAAAAATTGCAAAAATGTCCCAACATTTTTTTTTATCCCTCCCTTTATCCAAATCATTTGCAGTGTGATTTTGCAGTTCTTTTAATCAAGGGGTTGTCTATTTCCCCAATCCTTATTAGGGTGCCCTTGTGTAATAGTTAATTTCATATTATCAGATTGACTGGGCTAAGGGATGCCCAGAATAGAAATATTTTTGCTGGGCATGTCTGTGAGGGTGTTTCTGAAAGATAGCAGCATTGGAATCAGTAGACTAAGAAAAGATCTCCCTCACCAATGCAGGTGGGCACTCTTCAGTGGTTGAGGGCCTTAACAGAAGAAAAAGAGGAAAGAATGGTGAATTTACTTTCTTTAATTGAGCTGGGACATTCATCTTTTCTTGTCCTTGGATATCAAGGCTCCTGAGTCTCAGGCCTTCAGACTAGAGCTGACACACCATTTTCTCCTCTGTTCTCAGGCCTTCAGGTTTGGACTGAAACTACACCACCGGCTCTCCCAGACCACAAGCTTATGAGTTCATTAGCAATATGTTACCATAATAAATATATAACTTTATACCTTCTTGTGCTCTTCCCTCTGTATTTCCTTGGTGATATTATTTTGAAACAAGTGGCCACATAAGAAATTCAGGAGAATAAGGAGAAAGCTATAGCCTAAACTTTAGGAAATGAATCTGATGTATTGTTTGTTATTGAATGAATTACATAAAATATATGTAGACAAGCGTATTTTATTGTTTGATTTCCTTTAAAGGTTTGATAAACCTTTAATTTCATTAGTGTAGAATATCATCAACCAGCTTCTAGTTAAAAATGAGGTTCCAGGACTTCTGCTTCTACAAATGATAAACTAGATAATTTGGACACCTAAAAATGCTGGAGGAAGTATGAAAAATCTCTGCTTAAAATTAGCAAAGCACTAACAACATGCTGAGGAGTAACTAGCCTAAAGTATCAAGAGAGTAGAATTCCAAAGAAGACTGTCCAGCATTAAGAGTAGATTTTTTTTTTTCGGTTGGATTTTTTGATAATTGGAAAAAAGTGGTTGAAAGCCTGAGCTGAACTTTTGTCAGCATGAAAAAACCTGGGGAACAAAGGCTGTGTTTCAAGGCTTATCAAAGGTGACAATTCTTGGAAACCACCCTATGTGTTTTAGTTTAAAATGCTTACAGAAAGCATATTAGGAATAAGTAAGTACTAGAAATAAGCCAATCCAATACTGGGTGAACCAAATGAATTTCAACTGTATTAAAATTATAATAAAATTGTATTAAGGTGATCCCTCTACACTGAGGGTGTACCTGATTACCTGGAAACAGTAAATAGAAATCCCCTTCATAGATCCTATTATCTTAGGCATTAAATTATGTCTACAAATAAGTTTCCAAAGTCTATGTTTGGCACAAAATCAAAGACTATCAGGCATATAAGGATGTAAGGTGATAGAGCAACATGCATAACAACTAGCAAAAGTTGCAGACATTAGAAACAGTTAGAAATCAGTTAATACATGTATATATTATCAGATTCAAACTAGGAAAGAACTAGACTTTTTATGTACATAAAGAAAAAGAATCAAACCTAAAACTTTTGGCAAGGAACTGGAAACTGTAAAATGTGACATTGCGGGTTTTTTTTTTTTTTCCCCTCGACTAGAAATTCTGGAACTGGAGAATTCAATAACTCCAATGAAAAACTCAATGGAGAGGTTCAATAGCAAAGTAGATATAGCCAAACTGAGAATCAGTGAAATGAAAGAAGATAAGTACAAGAAATTATCTCAAAGAATTGATGTAGAAGAAGAATAAATGTATATTTAATAGGAGTTTTTAAGGAAGATGAAAATGAGAGGAAAAACACTTGAGAAGATCATATTTCTTTTCAAATCTAGTATTGTCAATTAACAAATTCAAAGAATCAAAATAATTCTAAATAGGATAAATGAAAATAAATCTACTTGTATATATATAATCATGAAACTGCAGAAACCCAAAGAAAAAAGAGAAAATCTTAAAGCAGCTGTATGAACATAACAGATGCTCTACAAAGCAGCTAAATTTGGACTAGCAGCAGCAATCACAACAGAAATTATGAAAAACAAAATGGAATTATCCACCCAGCAAAGATATCTTTCAAAAGTGGAGTAAAATATTTTGGAACCAAAAAGAAAAAAAAAAAAAAGAAGAAAAAGATGAAAACCATGAGGATTCTTGTACTAACAACATAGCTAGAGGTATTCTCTGGACAAAAATTCCAAGTGGAAGCTCCCCATTCCAAATGAAAGCTCTTACAAAGAAATGGAGAAAGAACCATAGAAACTGTACATATATGCATCAATCAAATTAAACATTAAACATTGGCAGTGAAAAACAATTATAATAACTTAAGGACTTTAAAATATATAGAAAACTAAAGTGTAAGAAGACAGTAGCATATAAGTTGAGAGTGGGGTAACTTGGACTGAAGTAGTCAAAATTCACTACATTTTCTGGGAGGAGGGTACATATAACACTAGAATTTAATAAGTTAAAAATGAAAATTGTAATCTAAGGTAACACTAAAATAATCATCAAGCAAATTCGATTTCTGAAGCATCAGGAGGGTAAATCAATTTTTAAAAATTTAACCCTCACTAAAGGCAAAAAAAAAAAAAAAAAAAAAACACAAAAAACCCACAATTAGAAATCACATTGAAATGTGGCATATGTATCTGTGTGTATATATATGTATGTGTATATACACAGAATTTATACTTCAGTACTACATTGACGCAAATGGACTAAATGCTGAAGTTAAAAGACAAAGATTATCAGATAAGATTTTATTTACAAACTTAACTATTACCCATTTACTAGAGATACAGCAAAAATAAATTTAGAAAAATTGTAATTAAAAGTATTGAAAATGATATCAGACATAGGCGCTTCAAAAGAAAAAGGGGGAAAAGAAGGGAGAGAAAAAGGAAAGAAACGAGAGAAAGAAGTAAACAAATAAGAGAATGAAGGACAGTAGTCACAAGAAAAGAAGAAAGAAAACAGGAAGTGGAGAAAAAGCAGCAGTATTAACGTTAGAACAAAGCAGATGTTTTAAATAGCAATTTTCAATAATATAAGGAAGATCACTTAATAAAACATTCTTTTTCCTTTTTTTGAGATGGAGTCTCCCTCTGTCGCCTTAGCTGGAGTGCAGTGGTGTGATCTTGGCTCACTGCAACCTCCGCCTCCTGGGTTCAAGTGATTCTCCTGCCTCAGCCTCCCTGAGTAGCTGGCGCTACAGGCAGGCACCACCATGCCAAACTAATATTTTTTTGGATTTTTAGTAGAGACAAGTTTTCGCCATGTTGGCCAGGCTGGTCTTGAACTCTTGTCCTCACGTGATCCTCCTGCCTTAGCCTCCCAAAGTGCTGGGATTACAGGTGTGAGCATTCAATTTACCAGGAAAATACAACTCTCTATTTGTATATATTTAATAAAATATTCTTAGAAATATATTTAAGGCAAAAATGATAGAAGTAAAATAATAATAATGAGAGATTTTAAACACCCTTATCTCTAATAGAAAGATAAGGAAGATTTGGAAGATATGGAAGAGTAAGCTTAATAAAAGTAACCAAATGGAACATCCTACCCAACAACGGCTGAGTATACTTTTTTCATGCATGCACAGAATATTTATTAAAATTGGCTATAAACTTACATAGTACAGTATATATTCTGATCAGAGGGATGAATTCAGATCTATATATCAAGATAAATGTAATGTAATATATATAAATATTACATGTATTAATATGTTCTTAGAAATAAAACAGTACACTCAAACTTTGGGTCAAAGGAAAAAATAAAAATATTAAAAATATACATCAAAACTTGTGAAATACAGCTAAAACAATTATTGGAGGAAATTTTATTTAAATGTAAATAAACTGAGTACAAAGAAAGTAGAAGGAAGGAAATAAAGTAAATACAAAGATAAAGAGGCATAAGATAGAGAAGACCAAAAATAATCAAAATTTAGTTCCTTGAAAAGGCTAGGACAATTGATACACTTCTGGTAAAATTAATCAAGAAAAAGAAAAAAGAAAAGATACAGATAATCTCAGGGATGAAAACAGAAGTGATACTACAGATTCTGTGGCAAATCACAGCATATTAAAACTTGTGAGAGGCAGGAGAACAGGGTTTAGGTGAAAATGTATATTCATACATAAAGAAAACTAAAGAAAGTAGAAGAAAAGAACAGTAAGTAAAAGAATAAGTATACAATGTGGAGAAGCGACAAAGGCAAATTCTGATTTTGAAAAAGGCAGTAAAGTTTATATTCCTCTGGTGCGATTAATGAGAAAAAAAAATGAAAAATAACACATAGCTGTAGAATTGAAAAGAAAGATAGCAATACAAAGACCAGAACATTAAAAAGATTATAAGAGGATGTTAGAACGTTTTTTTTTTGGTTTACTTTTTGTTAAATTAATTTAATTTTATTTTTTTAATTTCCAACTTTTTTTTTTATTAT
>NW_012116400.1:1190680-1214031 GCF_000951035.1 Colobus angolensis palliatus
GGCCATCTTGCTCCGCCCCCCCAATTTCCAACTTTTAAGTTCAAGGGTACACATGCAGAATGTGTAGGTTTGTTACTCAGGTAAACGTGTACCATTGTGGTTTGCTTCACAGATCATCTCATCACCCAGGTATTAATCCTAGCTTCCATTAGCTAGTCTTCCTGATCCACTCCCCGACTTCATTCCCTACCCCCCAGCAGGACCCAGTGTGTGTGGTTCCCCACCATGTGTCCATGGGTTCTCATCATTTAGCTCCCACTTATAAGTGAGAACATGTGGCATTTGGTTTTCTGTTCCTGCATAAGTTTGCTAAGGATAATTACCTCCAGCTCCATCATGTCTCTGAAAAGACACATGATCTCATTCCTTTTTATGGCTGCATAGTATTTCATGGTATATATTTTATTGCTTTTAGATTAAAATTAACAGATGACTAGAAAAAATACAACTGTCTAATTTTATGTAAGATAAAGTAGAACACATAAATGGCTTTTTAAAATAAACTTGTTATTTTAAAAAACTCACACAAAAAATTTCTGACCCAAATAGTTTAAGTATAAATTATAAACCATTAAAAAATGCAAATCTTACACAATTATTTTTAAGGAAATAGATGGGGAAAAGCATATTGTTTTATGAAGACAACATCATCCTGTTACCACAACTTGACAAGATCTAGAATAAAAATTATAGACCAGTTTTCCTCATGAACATTTATACCAAAATTTCTAACAAAATATTAGTGAATTGAATGTAGAAACATATTGAGAGGGTTGTATATCAAAACTAAGAATGCATAGTGGGTTTGCCATTTAAAAATCAATGCAATTCACTATATTAATGGGTTAAAACAGAAATATCATTTTACTTCCTACCACCAATGTACAAGTGACCTAGTTTCTCTGCATTCTCATCAGCATTTGGGACTGTCACTATTTTCTACTTTATCCATTCTTATTAATGCCTAATATCTACTTGACAGCTTCTTATGAAACATAATAAAGGATTGCCATAATTAGACCTAGCAATTTGCAGTACTTGATACGATTTTAAAACCCATCATAATGCTTTAGGAATTGGAACTGTGATATTTTAACATAAGAATAAGTGAATAGGTCAATGCATAGGCTAGAGAGTCCAGAAGTAAATTCATAAATTCATGTCAATTGATTTTTAAAAAGCAAAAAGGCACCAAGGTGTTGCGGGAAGTCAGGAATCTCTAACAGAGGGGCCAGCTGAAGCCGCAGCAGAAGAACATAAATTGTGAAGATTTCATGGACATTTATTAGCTCCCCAAATTAATACTTTTATAATTTCTTATGCCTGTCTTTACTGCAATCTCTGAACATAAATTGTGAAGATTTCATGGACACTTATCACTTCCCCAGTCAATACCTTTGTGATTTCCTGTGCCTGTCTTTACTTTAATCTCTTAATCCCATCATCTTCGTAAACTGAGGAGGATGAATGTTGCCTCAAGAACCTGTGATGATTGCGTCAACTGCACAAATTGTGTGTAGAGCATGTGTGCTTGTAACAATATGAAATCTGGGTGCTTTGAAAAAACGAACAGGATAATAGCAATGTTCAGGGAATAAGGGAGATGGCCTTGGACTCTGACTGCCAGTGAGCCAAGATATTCTCTTCTTCCAAAAGCAAATGGGAGACATATTGCTGAATTCTTTTTCTCAGCAAGGAACATCCCTGAGAAAGAGAATGCGCCCTGAGGGTAGGTCTATAGATGGCCCCCTTGAGGCGGCCACCTTTTATGGTCAAAGCGGAAGGGATGAAATAAACCCTGGTCTTCTGTAGCGCTCTCAGGCTTATTAGGATGAGGAAATTCCCGCCTAATACATTTTGGTCAGACAGGTTGTCTGCTCTCAAACCCTGTCTCCTGATAAGACGTTATCAATGACAATGCATGCCCGAAACTTCATTAGCAATTTTAATTTCACCCCATCCTGTGGTCCTGTGATCTTGCCCTGCCTCCATTTGCTTTGTGATATTTTAT
Organism: Colobus angolensis palliatus; assembly: GCF_000951035.1. Lineage (NCBI taxonomy): Eukaryota > Metazoa > Chordata > Mammalia > Primates > Cercopithecidae > Colobus > Colobus angolensis. The sequence continues at coordinate 1,192,692 of NW_012116400.1, forward strand.
TACCTTGTGAAGTATATAATCTCTGTGACCCACACTCTATTCACGCACTCTCTCCCCTTTTGAAAATCGCTAATAAAAACTTGCTGGTTTTATGGCTCGGGGAACATCACGGAACCTGCTGACATTTGATATCTCCCCCGGACACCTGGCTTTAAAATTTCTCTCTTTTGTACTCTTTCCCTTTATTTCTCAAACCAGCCCAGATACTTAGGGAGTAGAAAAGAACCCACGTTAACAATCGGGGGCGGGTTCTCCCGATACCTAGGCAATTCAGTGGGGAATGGCAAATCTTAATAAGAAGTACTAGGGCACCTGGATACATCACAGGGAAGAAAACAAATCTCAACTCTTCCCTTACACCTTCCACAAATATTAGTTTGAGATGGATTTTAGAACTCAACATAAAATTGAAAACTATGATGATCCTAGATGAAGATACAGCAGAATGTTTTTGTAAATTTGAAGTAGGCAGATATTTTCTTAGATTTGATTAAAAATGCACTAAACAAAAAATTAATGTATTCCTTTTGATGGAAATCAACATTTGTGCTCTATAAAAGGCATCATTTAAAAAATGAAAAGGCAAATGAAGTGGGCAAAAATATTTGTAGCAATATATAAGATAAATGATTTATAGCATTAAAATTATATGAGCCTGATCATGTATAGTCCATATTTCATGTACTTTTCTGTGTGAGAATTAAAGTTCCTAATAAAAGCTTAAAGCAGGCAAAGAAAAATAACAAAAAATGTTTTCTAGACAGTTTCCGGATTAGTGTGCAGGTGTGATCTTGCACAAAAATAGCACCCTTTCCACACTGGATTAATCAGCTGTTTTCCTATTCTACAAATGCAATCTCCCTTTATGAAAAGATAGGTGAAATTGGATAGAAATTTCCCTCTGAAATATCTCATGGACAGTCAATCTAGAAAGTGTAGAACAATCCAGAAACATATACCCTTTCATAAATATATACATACAGACATACAGCTTTTCTAAAAAAATTCAGTCTTTATGGGTTTTTAATTAAGGTGCTATTCTAGTATCTTCTTTTTAACATGATGTAGACTCTTGCCTTGGGTAGCTTGGATGTCTGAAATGCATCCTTGGTGAGGCAGTCACTTTGTTTTCTAGCTTTTTTCATAACTTGGAGGAGAAGGTGATTACTCTGTCCAGTCATTTGAGACTTAGAACAGCCCTGTTCCACAGCAGGCTGCTTAAAGTGTTCTTAAGGACAAGTTAATTCCTCCTTTCTAATGTATTTCACTGGCAGTTTAAATGGAAAATGTAATTAAAGGCCTTGTGTATATACAGTTTCAACCAGCTACCAGATTGGGTATCCTGCGTATTAAGCTCCTATATTTTTTCTGAGTCGTTTTTACTTCTGAAGTCTGTGCTGACTGCTATTGATGAAACTGAGGCCATTTCTACCATGGAACAACCTGCTGATTCTACTTTCATTGATTTTTGGCTTTGGCTGTCCGCCAGGGAGTAATTGTGAGAATCTCTTATAGAACGGGGAAAGATTGCAACCCCAGTGTTCAGGCTGCTTCTGTCATCAAGAAACTTTCAGAACATTTCCATAACCTAATTGTGCTCAGATTCAAGGAAACAGAATATTTAGTTTGGTCAAAAAGGAACATATACCTAAGTAGGCTCTAAAATTGCAGCCTCATAAGGTTTATATATTATTTTAGTTTAGTGTATTTTTAACTGGAAAGTACTATACTAACATCATAAACAATTCTAGCAATATAACTATACATACAATGAAAAATCAAGCCTTCCTTCTATTTTGGAACCTCTGCTCTCCTTCCTTGGGGCCATCACTCTAAATGGTTTTTTTGCATACCACCAGAAAGAGTTTTTATGCATGTACACATTTAATGATACATATTATAGATACTATAAGTACATTTAAAAACAGAACACAAAGGGAAGAATAATCATGAATTATGAAAAATAATTATGAATAACTTCATAATGTGTTTTTAAAACTTATTTTTAATTTATACATGATGAAATTCACTTTCTGTTATACAGTTCTATGACTTTTGATAAAGGCATAGAGTTGCAGAATGATACAACTAAAATACAAAACAATTCTATCATCCCTCTCCCTGAAAATACTTTCCCATGATATCTCTTGTAGTCAAATCCTCCCTCCACTTTTCTGGCACTAACTAATATGTTTTCCTCTCTCTAACTTTGCCTTTCTCAAAATGTCATATAAACGGAATGGTGCAGTATGTAGTCTTTTCAGTCTGTCTTTTTTCACTTAGAAATGTGCATTTGAGATTCACCTGTGCTGTTGCATGTACTGGTAGTTTTTTTCTTTTCATTGCTAAATAGTATTCCATTGTATGGATGTACCACAGTTTGTTTACCCCTTTCCCAGTTGAGAGAGAACTGGGTTGTTTCTAGTTTTTGGTGATTAAGAATAAAGCCATTATAAGTATTTCAGACAGGTTTAAATGGAAAAGAGTTATTATTTGACTTGGGTAAATACCTAGGAGTGGGTACATTTTGCTTTTAACTTGATGTATTTTGAATATCATTTAATATTAGCATTAAACACCCACACCCACACCCACACACACCCACCCCTGCCCGCTCCCCGCCCCCCCCCACACACATGCTACAAACCATTTTCTCTGAAGAGTCTCTAACTTAGATTCTAGCCCCTCTATTGTTGCCCAGAAATGTCCCATGAGGTTAAGGGAGGTATAAGCTTATTTTTTCTCTTTTCTTTATTGTAATTTTCCAATTTCCTAAAATGAACAAGTTTGTATTCTACATAATAATAGCAATAACAACACTGGGATTTGTTCTAATTTCTGAAAGTTATTTTTAAAAAATGATTCTGAATTTAACTGGCTGGTTTAAAATTTTCATATCTTTAAAACATTTATCACTGAATTCAAGCAGAAGTTTTTCATGGTTGTTTCAGCTTAGAAATACAAACTGCCTAAACTATTGGAACATTTGGTTTATTGAAATTTTCTATTAATTCTGTTGTCCCCTGTTGAGATCCAAATAATTCACTTACAGGTGAGCTTGGCCAATTTGTCCAACTTGGCTGATTACAGTAATTCAAAGTCACTTAATTCAGTAAAATAACTGTTTATATGAACTAATAACAGAAAATAACTGGCTATATGTTTTAGAATTGTGTAAATAGTCATCAGATAATTTTCCCCAACCCAAAAATATTGATGAGCACATCCAGAAGTTTACATTCAGGAAATGTAAGCAGGAGTTCATGATGTGTTTTAGCATCCAACCCTCAGTCAGAGTGCTGCTCTCATAAATGTACTTGTGGTAATCTCAAAGCATTTTGCCTCTTTGACTTATAGATAATATGGTAGTAACAAAGTTAATTTGAGGCATTTACCATATGCGGTCTCATCATATTTTTACTTATAGGAACTATATGATGAAAGAAAATCCCTGTCATATATTCCTTATGTTATGGGCTGAACCTTTATCCCCCAATTCTTTGGCATATGCCTGAGATAGAGCCTTTACCAAAATGATTAAGCTAAAATGAGATTATCTGGGTGAACTCTAATTCAATATGACAGATGTCTTTATAAGAAGTGGAGATTAAGACACATGCACACATGTGCATGATGCACACACACACACAGACTGAGAGGCAACCATGTGAGATCACAGTGAGAAGATGGTCATGTATAAGCCAAGGAGAGAGGCTTCAGAAGAAACCAAATTTGCTGAACCCTTTATCTTGGATTTCTAGTCTCCATAATTGTGAGAAAATAAATATCTTTTGTTTAAGCCACCCAGTCTGTGGTATGTTGTTATGGCAGCCCTAGAGGACTAGAATACTTGTCACCATGTGGTACTTACTGTCTACTCTTCCTGATGGAGACTTAAATATCACAGCCTGAGTTTCCACTATGATAACTCTGCTTAAAGTAAAATAGAAAAATAGCAATATCTCTATGATTGTAAATGAATGATTAGCAAATGATAAACATGGACTGGCAACTTCTGTAATACATAGGAAGTTTAAAATTGGAATACTTACCATAATTCCCATTTAGGGCACTTTCACAAACATTTATTGAATTCTTGCTAAGTAAACTGTGGACAAAGATTTAGGGACTCAAAAGTCCACATATACTAGTCTCTATCCTCATGGAATAGTCAGGGAGATGTTACCATTAAATAACCAGAGGAAGATATTTATTTTTGTTGCCATAATAGTGGCATGGATGGGTACAATTAGAGAATTAGAATGGCTGCCTATCCAACAGTGTGGAATTAGGGGTGATGTAGTAGATCTGAGAATGATTCTATGAAAGATCAATGCTCTAGCAGAGACTTAAAGGTCAAGAAAGAGTGTGTGTTGTGTTAGTCTGTTCTTACACTGCTATAAAGACATACTCAAGACTGGGTAATTTATAAAGAAAAGGTGTTTAATTCACTTGCAGTTCCATATGGCTGGGAGGCCTCAGGAAACTTACGACTATGGTAGAAGGGGAAGCAAGCACATCTTACATGGCAGCGGGCAAGAGAGAGCATGCGTGAGCACAGGAAAAACTGCCATTTATAAAACCATTCTCATGAGAATTCACTCACTATCCTGAAAACAACATGGGAGAAATGTTATGATTTGGCTGTGTCTCCACCCAGATCTCATCCTAAATTCCCATGTGTTGTGGGTGGGACCTGGTGGGAGGTAATTGAATCGTGGGGGTAAGTCTTTCCTGTGCTGTTCTCATGATAGTAAACAAGTCTCATGAGATCTGGTGGTTTTAAAAAGAGGAGTTCCCCTGCATAAGTTCTCTCTGCCTGCTGTCATCCATGTAAGATGTGACTTGCTCCTCCTTGCTTTCTGCCATGGTTGTGAGGCTTCCCCAGCCACATGGAACTGTAAGTCCAATTAAACCTTTTTCTTTTGTAATTTACCCAGTCTTGGGTATGTCTTTGTTAGCAGTGTAAAAACAGACTGATAAAGAGAAACTGTCCCCATAATCCAATCACTTCCCTCCATCCACATGTGGGGATTACAACTCAAGATGAGATTTAGGTGGGGACATAGAGTCAAACCATATCATCTGTTTTGCATTGCCGTAATGGAATACCTGAGACTGGGCAATTTATAAAGAAAAGAATTTTATTTTGCTCATGGTTCTGCACGCTATACAAGAAGCATGGCACCAGCATTGCTTCTGGTGAGGGCCTCAGGAAGCATCCAAGCATAATGGATAGTGACAGGGAAACAGGAGTGTTACATGGTGAGAAAGGGAGAACAATGATATAACAGGCTTTTTTAAACAACTGGCTTACATGTGCATTAACAGATAACTCACTCATTACCATGGAGAGGACACCAAATCCATTCATCAAGGATCTGCCCCCATGACCAAACACCTCCCATCAGGCTCTACTTCCAACATTGAGGATCATGTTTCAACATGAGATTTGGAGGGGACAATTATCTTAACTATATGAAAGAAGCAGGTAGCACGAGGAGGGAAAAGGATGTCCCAGGCAATGGAGAGAACATGGACAAATGCATGATGGTCAAAGCAGCATGAAAATTTCAGCATATTCAGATAGTTTGGTCTCACTAGAGCATGAGATAGGAGGCTAAAGGTGGTGAGAATGCGAGGGGAAAGGTAGGCAACATTCAGGATATTGAGAACTTTGTAAATTGTAGTAAAGACTTTAATGACTTTTAAGAGGGAATTGGCACAATCACATTTGTATTTTTGGACAGATCCCTCTGTCAGGGCGTACTGAGGGTAAATTGGATAGGGTCAAGATTGAAGGCAGGGAGACTCCCACAAGGTCACTCAAATAGTTCAGAAAGGAAATAGTGATATTCAGAAGTAAGAAAGTCTTGATTGAGAGGAAGAAATTGAAATACCTAGGACTGGGAAGGCAAATTACTCTTGAGTGTCAATTCCAATCACCTACCTGGTGGTGTCTACAAAGAGTGCTGTTTGGAGGAAGTTGTAGTGATAAGTTTAGGATTAGCAGAAAAGGGTATTGTGATTTGTTAATCATTTCTGCACAGGCCTAATAGGGAGATACAGGTGCTTTCATGTAGTTACCTGACCTGATTTCAAAGGGAAAAATCAGAAAGTCTAGAGAAATAATAGGATGTTGGAGAGTGTGAGAAAACGAGCCAAAGGTGACTGTCAGATTTCTAATTTGAGCCCCTGGATAGATTTTACTGAATCCTACTAATATGAGAAGGGAAGAAGATTTTCAGGGTATGTGTGTCTGTGAACATTTGTGCACATATGCATGTATTTGGGGGCAAAGTTCCATTGTTTATTACATCAAGGTGGAATTCCCTACAGGACATTCAGGTAGAGATGTAAATAGAGAGTTAGCTATGTAAAGTATTCTGAAGCTAAGAGAGAGTTAGAGAATCATAGTTAAGAGTGATTAGCCTATTGGCACTCAGTTTAAAAAATCAGGAAATCTAGGAGAAAACCAAACATGAAAGACATTTTCAACATGTCAAGGTTACCTTAATTTATTTTTATTTTTAATTTTTTTTTTTTAAATAATGGTTTCTTGCTCTGTCACCCAGGTTGGAGTACATTGGTAAGATCATAGCTCATGGCAGTCTCAAATTCCTGGGCTCAAATAATCCTCCTGCCTTCCCTCTCAAATAGCTGGGACTACAGATATGCATCACTGTGCCTAGCTAATGTTAATTTTTTTTTTGTAGAGATGAGTCTTGTTTGTTGCCCAGGCTGATCTTGAATCCCTGGCCTTAAGTGATCCTACCACCTCAGCTTCCCAAAGTGTTGGGATTACAGGCATGAGCCATCACGTCTGGCCCTTAAATTTCTTAATAGAGCAAAGGACAAGAGTCAAATCTCTAGTCTATTTCTGTTCTCTGGTGTCTTCCAGGGAAGATAAATAACTTTCCTTGGACTGAATATTTCCACAACCAAAATGGAAATAGTGTAACATTTTTTTTTATTTTTATCTAAGAAATCTTGAGCTAGATCATTTCCATGCCTAATCTCAATATTGTTTGTCATTGAATTGACTCCTTCTAAGTGCTTAGTAAATGATGTATTAACAATTCACAGCCCTAATTAATGACATATTTATAAAGGTTTCTACAAATCCTAATTTAGTTTTGAGAGTAAATGTACTTCTTATTATAATCAAAATCAGGTCAGCCAAACCATACATTGTGATTCTTACATTTTTATTGATGACATTGAGCCTTCTTCAGTAAAAATATGAAAACTGACCTTTTTTAAAAAATTCGAATTCTCAGTTTCCTAAGATTCCCCTCAAGATAGAACATTTCCTCAGTAAACCTGTGAGAATTTACCTTTTTAAAAAATTTTAATTCTCAGTTTCCTAAGATTACCCTCAAGATAGAACATTTCCTCCTTTCCGCTATGATTAGATGCTCCTCTCATTAAGGATCATATCTAACACATCTTGGACCAGGTGTAGGACTCTCATCCATTCTATGCCTCCTGCCCAGGCAGCCCTGTTTCCAGAGCCTGATATCTCCTTAGGATTTGGGGAAACTTTCCCATTGGCCACTTCACTCTCATCTCTCAGAACATGTCTTTTATTAGCAAGTGTGAGAAGGCAAGGAAAATTAACTTTCATACTGACAATAATAACTGAGTTTTGTATTTTATTATTTATTTTGTATTTGTTGATTTTGTCATAATAATTACTTTGAAATCTTTTCTCCAGCCCAGTGCCTACAATATCCTATGATTATTAAGGTACCTAGAAGCAATGTATTTGTCCAATTATTTTAATATTGATACAGTTTTTATAGAATAATGATTTAATAATTTATATCACCAGATACTATACACCTTGGCAAAGAATGTATTCTGATGAATACTTTATTAATTATAAGGATGAGTAAAATATTAATTCATGTGAATTATTATGATTTGAGGTTTAAACTTACAGATAAAATGCCTTATGCCAATTGTTGAAATTAAAGATACATATGTTCATAATGATAGCATTATTAATGATGAGATTCTCGGATATGTGTGTATGTATACTGTAAGCCAGGGAATCAATTATTTCAGAATGGAGAGAGATTGAAAGACACCTGTCAGATTTAGTCTGTAAATTTAGGTCTTTGAGTGATTACTCAGTTGATAATCAATCAGTAGCCGATAGAACTGCTTTACAGTAAGAAGCAAAATCAGTATACTTAGCTCTTAAGATTTATTTTAAAAGTCTTATAAGAAATGTCTGGCATTTCCATGCCTGGGTTCTCAGTTGTGATGACAGGTAAAACTTCAATGATCCTTTGTTTTGGGATTGCAAGTGGCCATTGGGAGCTATAAAATGAGAGATCCAGTAAATGACCAACGATAAGAAGATGTAGATTTTTCTAATCCAGCTGAAGGTGCTACAGAATTTTGATGATAGTGACATTATAGTTGTGGGGGCAGTGGACCATTTAACGGAATAAAATTCTGTGTTTTCTTAGAGAAATTACTATTTTGTATTTTCAAATATAAAGATATTGAATTAGAGTTACCCCACAACTGTAATGTCAGTTTCATCAAAATTCTGTACCATCTTCAGTTGGATTAGAAAAATCTACATCTTCTTAAGCTGAAAACCGTCATTCTTACAAACTAACACAGGAAAGGAAAACCAAACACCGCATGCTCTCACTCATAAGTGGGAGCTGAACAATGAGAACACATGGACACAGGGAGGGAAACATCACGCACACGAGTCTGTCGGGGAGACCTCACCCCGACAAGGAAATGGAGAGTATTGGGACAAATACCTAATGCATGCTAAGCTTAAAACCTAGATGACGAGTTGATAGGTGCAGCCTATACAAACCACCACGGCACATGTATACCTATGTAACAAACCTGCACGTTCTGCACATGAACTTAAAGTAAACAACAACAAAATCTACATCTTCTTATCCCTGGTCAATTACTGGGTCTCTTATTTTATATGTCCCCAGGGCCACTTGCAATCTCAAAACAAGGGATCCTTTAGGTTTTAGCTGTCATCACAACTAGGAACCCCAATGTGGAAATGCCAGACATTTTTTGTAAGTCTTTAAAAGAAAAATCTTAAGAGCTAAATATGCTTATTTTGCTTCTTCTTGTAAAACAGCTTTATCTGCCACTGATGGCTTCATATTTTGAAATTGCATTTTTTCAATATGTGTGGATAATATTTCTGAAGCTAGTTGATGTGTTTCATCTCAAATTTACTCTGCACTTTGAAATTATAATTTCTTAAGTGCAATCAAGGAAATTGTTCAGAAATCACTGTGTGATGATTCATTCATTAGCCCAGATCATGAGTTCCAGATTTAGTAAAATCATCATTCACACTGATAGACATCAGCAGTGATGGTGGAGGTAACTCTTGGAGTCACTGGTAGCCAGAGACATTGCCATCGTGACATGGGGCAGGGATGCTTGGGAAATGGCAAACATCATCTGGGAAACAATGCAGCCAGTTTGCAGACATACCTGGGACACCCAGTGGACTTTGAGGAAAGGAGTTTAAGAGCAGAAGAGGTGCTGGGCGTGGTGGCTTATGCCTGTAATCCCAGCATTTTGGGAGGCTGAGGCAGGTGGATTGCTTGAGCTCAGGAATTTGAGACCAGCCTGGGTGACAAGGCAAAACCCTGTCTCTACCAAAAAAAAAAAAAAAAAAATAGCTGAGCATGGTGGCATGTGCCTATTGTCCCAGCTACTCGTGAGGCTGAGATGGGAAGATAGCTTGAGCCTGGGAGGTGGAGGTTGCAGTGACCTGAGATCTCACAACTGCTCTTCACCCTGGGAGATAGAGCCAGACCCCATCTTGGTAGCTTCCTGGCTGCTGTAATGAATTACCACACACCTGGTAGATTCAAACAACAGATATTTATTCTCACACAGTTCTAGAGGCCGGAAGTCCAAGACTAGTTTCACTGGTCTAAGATCAAGGTGTCAGCAGGGCCATTTTCCCTCTATAGGCTCTCAGGGAGAATCTGATTATTCTTTACCTCTCCTGGGTTTGGGTGGCTGCCAAGATGCATTCGTTTTTGGCCTCACCTGCATCCAACTTCATAGTGACTTCTTATTTTTTTTTGTCTGTGTCAAATCTTTTCTGTCTCTCTCGAGGACACTCGTGATAAGAATTAGGAACTATCTGCAGGATAATCTTCCTATGTCAAGGTCCTTAATTTAATTAGATCTTCAAAGGCTCTTTTTCTTTGTAAAGTAACATTTAAAGGTTTCAAGGAATAGAACCTGAAAACTTTGGGTGGCCATTAATCACATAAGAGGAGGAAACAGCAACAACAATTAAAAAGAAATGAAAGAGCAAATCATGGGACAGCAGCCTCTTTCACTCCTTATCTTAATTGCCTATTTAAAATTTTGTTTTAATCTTCATCAGTATTTCAGGCCACCTTCTCCACTTAGTTTAGTTCTGTCATCCTAGCAAATGCTCTGCATCTAGGCAGCTTTATTAAACCATACTCAGGCCCAACCTCTAACCAATCAGAATAGAAATTTTGGGGCCGAGCGCGGTGGCTCAAGCCTGTAATCCCAGCACTTTGGGAGGCCGAGACGGGTGGATCACGAGGTCAGGAGATCGAGACTATCCTGGCTAAGATGGTGAAACCCCGTCTCTACTAAAAAATACGCAAAACTAGCCGGGCGAGGTGGCGGGTGCCTGTAGTCCCAGCTACACGGGAGGCTGAGGCAGGAGAATGGCGTGAACCCGGGAGGCGGAGCTTGCAGTGAGCTGAGATCGGGTCACTGCACTCCAGCCGGGGCGACAGACCGAGACTCTGTCTCAAAAAAAAAAAAAAAAAAAAAAAAAAAAGAAATTTTGGGAATGAGGACTGGACATCAACTTTTATTCAAAGCTTCTCAGGTGATTCCAACATGAAGCTAGGATTAAGAACCACTGTTATAGAGGGATAAAAATTATGTTTGCTTTATGTGACAGTGTCATATATTAGAAATCATTGACTTTGAAACCTGGGTTTGAATCTGATCTCTAATATTTATTAGCTATGGAAACCTTGGGCAAGATACTCTGCTGCCTGGGTTTATTGTAAATATTAATAGTAAATTAATATGTGTGTGCATGTTTATATATTCACTTATACTTAATTTTTATGCATATCCATTTATAATATTAATATAAGTAATATGTGTTGAATGAATGAATGAATATCAGTAACTATGCTAAGTGTTATAACACTAGGCTAATTGCTGGTAGTAAAATTAGAGATATCACTTTCCTTGTGCAACTTACACGTCATTGGGAAAAGAGACATTTATCAAATAAAGTCCCCCAAGGATGTGATACTGAGGAGTAACAATGCTATAAAACTCTACAGTGGCATTAGTGGTGTTTTTACTGAGTCACAAAGGTCATAGAAAACTCCCCTAAAGTGGTGATACTTGCACTGAGATCCGAAAAATAAGCAAGGATTATTTAGGCAATGTATGGAGGGAAAAGATTCTGGGAAGAGGAACCAGCATATGCAGAATGCTTGTTGGGTAAGAGAGCAAGGTGATACACATGGGCTATTGCCAAGCCAGAGACCTGTCCAGAAAATGCAGTGCATGACCAGACGGGGGAGGCAGTTACGGAGCAGTCTGTACAGTAATTCATAAGCCATATTGGGGAATCCTGCCTTCTTCCCAAATGCAATGGAAAGCCACTCAAGGGTTTTAATCAGGAATAGTCAGGAAATGGGGGTGGCTATGTTAGTCTGGGACTTGGAGAGGGACCAGAATAGATACAAATAAATCAGTAAGTGTGTTATTAAAGTAGTCCAATAAAAGATGATAGTAGCTTAGAGCAGGATGATAATAAAGAGATGAAAAAGTATAGATGGATTAAAGACATATAAAGGAGATAAAACTGATCAGACTTGGTGTGGGAGGGTATGAGAGAAACAAAGATGACTCCTACATTGCTGTTTTGTACAACTGGATATAGTGAGCCATGTAATGTGAAGAAAAACTCGGGAAGAGAAGGTCAAGGAAGATCAGCAGATTTGTTTTTGACCTGGTTTACTTTGATGTTTCTGTAAGTTATTTAAGAGGAATTTCAAGTTGGCATTTGGATATGCAGTATGTAGCAAAGAAAAGAAGTTGACTAAAAATAGGTATTTATGAGTCATCTGCATATAAGTAGTAATTAAAGCAGCAAATAAATGAGATTTCCTAGGGAGAGAACATGGTGTGAGAAGATATGAGAGCTCAAGACTGAGTCTTAAAGAACTACGGTATCTAATGGCCTAGGCAGAAAATGACAAGCTTGCAAATTTGACAAAGACTATCAGAGAGACAAGAAAAAATACCTGAAAAGTATTTATCAAAGAATTCTGGAAAACATAATTTTAATTACAAGCGAGTATTCAAGAGGTTTGAATATTGACTAAAAGTGAGGTAAGATGAGAACTGGGAAAAATCTATAGGATTTAACGACATGGAAGCATGATCTGCAGAAGAATAGTAATGGGGAAATAGATAAATAGCAAGTCAGATCGCAAGTTATTGAAAAATGCATGGCACATGAGAAATGGAAACACGGTGTGGGTGAATGTTTTGAGAAGTTTGATTGTGGAAAGAGAAGGAGAGAGTACCTTACTCAACAGAGTTGAATGGTGGAGGGATTTTTGCTGTATTCTTAATTTGTTTTAATGAGACAGATTAAGAGCATTTAATAATAATGAGAAAAAACTACTAGGGAGGGATAAGTTGGATTGTAAGAGTAGCAGCATGTGTTCTTGAAAAGAAACTCGATTGGCCTTGGATAGGAGGAGCAAATTCTCCTTACCTAAAACTGAAAAGAGGTCGGGTGCGCTGTCTCATGACTGTAATCCCAAAACTTTGGGAAGCTGAGGTGGTAGGATCACATGAGGCCAGGAGTTCAAGACCAGCCTGGGCAACATAGGGAGACCCCATCCCTCAAAAAAATTGGCTGGGTGTGGTGGCATGCACCTGTGTTCCCAGCTACTTCTGAGGCTGGGGTAAGAGGATCCTTTGGGCCCAGGAGATCAAGGCTGCAGTGCACTATGATTGCACCACTGCGCTGTAGCCTGGGTCACAGAGCAAGACCCTGTTTCTAAGTAAATAAATAAATAAAACTACAAAGAATAGGATGGACACAGATAAAGTTGGTTTATATGCTTGGTCTCAGGGAAACATACATGCTCCTATCTAGTAAGTTCTGTATTCTCTACAAAGTTAGAAGGTGGGTAATTCATCTGCTGAGAAGGGTGGTAGAAGGAGAATGATTAGAATTTTGAGGTAAAGGGAATGTTTGGAATAGTCATTGTTCAGTGTTCGAGGAAAAAAATTCCAACCTGACCAACATAGCAAAATCCCATCTCTACTAAAATACAAAACATTAGCCGGGCATGGTGGTGTGCACTTGTAATCCCAGCTGCTCTAGAAGCTGAGGCATAAGAATAGCTTGAACCCAGGAGGAGGCAGGTTCCAGTGAGCCAAGACAGTGCCACTGCACTTCAATCTGGGCAACAGAGCAAGACTCTGTCTCAAAACAAACAAACAAAAATATCAGCTGAAAAGAGAATCAGAGTAGAATTTTTAGGTACAAGGAAAGCATCAATTAAGGTGGGGTTTTTTGTTTGTTCATTTTTTTTTTTTTTTATCCAAAAGCACATTTCTTCCTTTTTTTTCTTGACGGAGTCTTGCTTTGTCATTACTGACTTTTAAAACAAACAAACAAAAATATCAGCTGAAAAGAGAATCAGAGTAGAATTTTTAGGTACAAGGAAAGCATCAATTAAGGTGGGGTTTTTTGTTTGCTCATTTTTTTTTTTTTTTTTAGGTATAACCTTGTATTGCCTAATTTCATGAAAGCTCAGTTGCTCAGGGCAGAGTTGAGAGTCGAACCCACCCGGGACGGGGTGAAATGAGAAGTTAAGAATCTACAAGAATGCTAGTAACACAACACAGCAGATTAGATCCTCTATAAAACAACAATTTCACAACTCATTCTCTCCCCAGCCTACCCATAATGCCTATTTCAGACCTTTCCTCTCTCCTCAGAGTTCTCTCCTCCTTTCCTCACTACCCTCTCAGAAGATGAGAGCCCCTCTTACTTTATGGAAAAAAATATGAATGGTTCAATAGAAATTAACCGTTTTCCTAAGATGAAACACTCAAACTAGTGATTATCATGGATTCTGAGCTTGATGAAGAGGAGAGTGAAGAAATCACAGGGTTGACGGATTTGGAGTCCCCTTTCCCACATATTTTTTACAGAAATATTTGTGATTTCATCAAGTTTCTATGAATTCTTTTTAATCTAAACATTCTGAAGTTTTGAAGAATTACAAAATTCCTCTGCTAATATTTTCATCTGTTTGACCTTTCACTGACTTTTTTTCATGAGTTTTCATGGTGAATAAAGAAATGCTTTTAAATATAGATAGCTTTTCACAAAGAAATAGCTTAGACCTCTCTCTTATGTCATAAGGACATGACAGTGGCTGCTTAGTTCAGATGTTTAGGGCATGATGTTAATGAGGCCAGGCCCATTTAGTGCCACTCTACTGCCTGGCTTCTGATTGACCTCTTTCCCCCTGCCCTGGTCAGCTGTCTTGTTTAATCAGATCATTAGTCTCACAGGTGAATGGAAGGAATTGGAGCAAATGGCTACAAATACATCAACTGTGTGAAAAGAAAGTATGGCTCTCATTCTTTCTGGATGGGCTGTTCTTATAAAAGAATAGATATCTTTACATGGGAATTTAGTATTTTCAAAGTCCGTTCACATCTGTTATCCACTGATTTTTTGAAACAGAACATAATAATCATCTCCATTTTTTCAGACATGAAGTCTGAGGTAGAGTGGTGCCAAGGGACTTACCCATCAAAGTAGTTGTATTAGGCATGCCTTTTATTTTCTGTATTCTGGTGCTTGAACATTAGGACCTTGCTGACTCTGAAGGGACTGCCCCTCTCAGGGACAGTCAATTCCTGGATAGCAAACTCATCCCTAAGCATTCTTTCCAAATGCACACTGCCAATGCAAAGCCTTCACTCAAACTACTCCTTATAGCCTCTTATATCTGGACTATTCTTTATCTGCCTAAATTACCCCGGGGCAGTTGCCACACAACCAGGGACAGTCCCTAAGCCCCAGAGCCAGCCCAGAGCCTGCTGAAGTTATTCAGACGAGCCCATGCTAATCCTGAGTACCCTGCCTTGCCCATACCTTCCCACAGAAACAATAATAAAGGCTCTTGTCTGCGTTTTCCCAGCTCCCTCTGCCTCCTAACTGATCCCAGGGCTTCCCAGTGTGGCTCCCTGTGGTGTGTCATGCCATCTCCTTTTGGGGACTGTGAATAATAGGCTGTCTGTTCAATGGTAGTCCTTTCCTGATCTGTTGGCCTTACTATGCCTCCAACTTTTTTTAAAAATAAACACACTATACTTTAAAACACAGGATGGCTTGAAAATTATGTAGCCAGATTTAGAATCTGGGTTTCGATCCCTTCCATTTCACCACTCTGTTGCACAGTGGGTAGTGGGGCAAGAAAAAGGCATCCTGTGTTCACTGGATGAATTCATTCATGAAATGTACATACTCAGAGACCCCAGAACATGCTGGGCAATACACAGCACTGAATATATTGATAAAATAAATTATAATAGACAAAATGGACAGAAAATAAACAAGCAAAAACATCTGAATAATTACAAATTATGACAAATGCTGTAGGTGAAATGGAATAATCTAATGTTTTTTGTTTTTTGTTTTGTTTTATTTTACTTAATATTGGGAGCCAGAAGAGACTTTTCTGAGGAGGTCATATCTCCACTATGACCTGAAGGAAATGTAAGTTCTAGCCATGGAAAAAGGGTAATTTGAAAGCACAAAGTCTTTGGACATGTATGATCTTGGTTTCCAAGAATAAAAAGGAAAAAAAGACTCAACATCACTGATCGTCAGAGAAAGGCAAATCAAAACCACAATGAGATACCATCTCATACCGGTCAGAATGGCCATTATTAAAAAGTCAAGAAACAACAGATGCTGGTGAGGCTGTATAGAATAAAAAATGCTTTTATACTGTTGGTAGGAACGTAAATTACTTCTACCATTGTGGATGTCAGTGTGGTGATTTCTCAAAGGCCTAGAAACAGAAATACCATTTGATCCATCAGTCCCATCACTGGGTATGTACCCAAAGGAAAATAATCATTCTATAATAAAGATACATGCATGCATATGTTCACTGCAGCACTATTCACAATAGAAAAGACATGGAATCAACTCAAATGCGCATCAATGATAGACTGGATAAAGAAACCGTGGTAGTTATACAGCATGGAACACTATGCAGCCATAAAAAGGAATGAGATTATGTCCTTTGCAGGGACAGGAATTGAACTTGAAGCCATTATCCTCAGCAAACTAATGCAGGAACAGAAAACTAACCACCACATGTTCTCACTCATAAGTGGGAGCTGAACAATAAGAAGTCATGGACATAGGGAGGGAAACAACATACACACTGGGTCCTGTTGGGGCCTGAGTGTGGGGAGGGAGAACATCAGGAAGTACAGGTAATTCAAACTGGGCTTAATACTCAGGTGATGAATCAATAGGTGCAGCAAACCACCATGTCACACGTTTACCTATGTAACAAACCTGCACATCCTGCACATGTACCCAAGA
The DNA here is from genome assembly GCF_000951035.1 of Colobus angolensis palliatus. Lineage (NCBI taxonomy): Eukaryota > Metazoa > Chordata > Mammalia > Primates > Cercopithecidae > Colobus > Colobus angolensis. Next base: position 1,209,385 of record NW_012116400.1, read on the forward strand.
ACTTAAATTAAGGAAACCAGGGTAGATATAGCATAGGAGAGAATGACACAATGTAATGTTGAGGAAGTAAAGAGAAATCAGATTATTTCAGGGGCTTGCAGGATATGGAGTTTGAATTATATTGCCATCAGAGTGAAAAGACACGGAAGGGTTTTAAGAAGGAGAATATCCTGATCCCTTTCATGTATCTAAAGATCACTTTTGCTGCTGTGGAAAGAATATGACGAAGATAAGAGTGGAGGAAGGGTATCAGTTAGGAGTTATTTCTTAGATCAGAAGAAACATGTTGATGGTAACTATGTTTGGATTGCTGGATGTGAGGAAAGATAAAAATCAATTTAAGATATATTTTCGTACCTTGTCCATTGTATATGTGTAGGAGGAGGTGAGGAAATTAGAAAGTCAAGAGTAACTCCAAGAGTCTGACTTAAGTAAATTAGATGATGATGACACCATGAGCTCATATGGAGAAGGCTTGAGGGAGGAGTGTGTGTGTATGTGACTGTGTGTGTGTGTATGGTGGGATTAATGGGGTGAATGAGGTGGAAATTGAGCACTCTGTTTCAAAAAGCCAAGTGTTGATTTTGTTGTGTCTCTGAGCTCTTTCGGTGGAATTCTCATAGGTCATTACCTATGGCATCACATTTCGGAGATCAGAAGGATGAGCTGAAAATACAGGGGAAGTAAAAACAGAGCTAATAATTCACAATGGATGAAAGAATGAGTTCATTTGGGGCTGTGTATAAAAATATATAGAAAGGTCACTGACTGATTCCTGGGAAGCTGTGACATTTTTAGGTAAAACTTAGGAAAAGAAACTGAAAAAAGAAAACAGCAGTGGCCGTGGAGAAATGAGGAAACCAAAAAAGTGTGAGTCATTTAGCTGGACGCAGTGGCTCACGCCTGTAATCCCAGCACTTTGGGAAGCCGAGGTGGGTGGATCTCCTGAGGTTGGGAGTTCAAGACCAGCCTGACCAACATAGAGAAACCTTGTCTCTACTAAAAATACAAAATTAGCCAGGGGTGGTGGCACACACCTATAATCCCAGCTACTAGGGAGGCTGAGGCAGGAGAATCACTTGAACCCGCGAGGCGGAGGTTGTAGTGAACCAAGATTGCGCCATTGCACTCTAGCACCCTGGGCAACAAGAGTGAAACTCCATCTCAAAAAAAAAAAAAACAGTGGACCACTTAGTAACTAGGTAGGAATTATCACGATTAAATAGGCTCAAATGCTGATCAGCAGGTACATGGTAAAATCAAGATTCAGATTCATGTTTTCTGACTCCAAAGTTTCTATTCTGACTGCTCCACCAAGCTTGCTTCCTGAAAACAAAATGATAATTGAGGATCATATACTTTCAATGTTTTCCAATCTGCCAGATAACGTGTCTCCTAGAATTCTTATTTAAAAATTGATTATTCGAACGCTTCTCCTGGTTAAAGAAATTTTTTTAAAAACCTGTAGTTACAAGCTAAATATAGGTTGATATGAAGATTAAAGGAGATATTGTAGCTTTGCTCATCTAAACTTGCTAGAATCAGGTTAAATGACCTGCCCAAAATTCTTAGCTTGGTGGCATTTGAATTAAGGAGCATTTTTCACTAAAGTGGTACCTTACTGCTCTACCTCCCCAGTGTTTATCAATCTCATTAATACTCTCAATATTTTAATACTAATATATTGATTTATAATTTATTGGTTAACACTTTGATACAAAGTAGAACTCAAATTATGAGGTATATATTACAACAAAATTATATTTTCTTAAGGCAGTTAAGAGGAAAAAATTAAGAAAATAAAACAGAAAATCAATGAAATAAAGACTTCACTTTCAATGACATTATTTGGAGAAATAATCAGAGAGAAAAAAAGCAGAAAAAGTAATTGGAGTAAATATTTTTGCTATTTTTCTTTGAATTATAAACTGTGTTATATGAATAGGGAAGACAAAGGAAAGTAAACAATTTTGTTCAGTAGACTATCACCTAAAACTTGATTTAACAAAATGAGTGATTCTGTTTGATTTGTATGATGTATTGTATTATGAATATAGTATGAAATTAAATTGACTGTCATAGCTTAATGTGGATTATTATATGCTTAATTCTGTGAGTAGCTTAGTTCTCAGAAAGTATTTGAGCAAAAGGCTATTCCAAGAATGCCTCTCCCTTTTATTCCCACCTAATTCGGATGTGTCACTTCTGAGCCAGTCTCCTCAGTCTTCTGGGTGATTGGGTGCAGTAGAACCTTGGAGAGCTGAGGGAAATCCCAGTCAGAAAAACTGATTCAACATTTTCCCTGAAAGGTGGATGAGTATTTGTATTCTTCTGCCACGAGCCCTAGGTTAGGACCAAAGGTTGTTGAATCCTGGAAAGAGTTTGACCCACGTAGAACTGAGGATCTCTGGGGGAAGATTGATATTGGACTCACAAATGACCTGATCTTGCTGGACCCTGAGTGGCTAGAAGAACCAAAATGGATAAGCCAAAACGTCCTTTGCCTGACACTGAGACAATAATTGGTGACCCCAAAATGACAAGAATTCCTGTAGGTGGTGTAGCAGTGGGTTGACTGCCAATCTGTTTTTATATTGAAAGGCTTCAAGAACATACAGCTTTATTTTCAATCATCTACAGGACTATTGCTTCTCAGAAAACTCTTATAATTAGACATGAGACTGCATGACCAACAAAAAAAAGGGGAAGATCAATGATTTCTTGTTTTCACAATAGTGAAAAAGAGCTGTTTAAGAAGGCAGACAACAATCTGAATAAGAAAATAATAAGGACACTTAGGTAGAACGTTAAGTGAAGTACTCTCACACATGCAGACAAATAATTTTCTTAGCTAAAAAAATAGCTTTACAACTGAACAATTTAATAGAGTATTTGAAGGAGCTGCACTTTCAACTCTGAAGGCACACATATATAGCCTGAAAGATAAAATGAAAAAGATTATCAAAATGTATGGCTAACTGCTAAGTCTAAACTGATTTCCTTTACTGAATTACTGAAGAAAATTCACTGAATTAACAAAATTAATGTAGAAAAATTAAGTGCCTTCCTAAGCTCGCAGAAAAGGCAAATTCTAAAGAGAAGCAAACCAGTTTTTGATTTGAAGTAAATACTAATAGAAGAAACCTAGGGTTGTTGAGATAAATGGACACAAAAGTCAAGAGAAGAGCAGATCTAGGTTCATGAAGGCAAGCTACTCCATCATAAATTATGATCTTTAAGGTACTATGTTATAATGGAAATAACGAACTAGGACAAATTCACACTTGGTTGGCAAAAAAAACAAAAAAAAAAACAAAAAAGAACACTAAAGCTTTCATGTTTTCTCTAAGGCCAAGTATGCAAAACAAACAACAAAAAATTAGTTCTTACAAAGTTTTCTCTATGTGAGCATTTTACACATAGGATAGAAGAAACACCAAGCTAAATGTTTAGATTAAAGTGGTCCCAAATTTAAAGGGTACCCTTGAGAAGCATACATTAAACCCAGGTCTCAGTGAATTTGACAGTTAAGATTCCAAAGAACATGAATATACTGAAGACAGAAAAAAAAAAAAAAAAAGAGAAAATCAGTCTCCTAAGAATGAGATTCGACTAAACAACAGAAGCAACTGTAAAATCAGTCTGACAACAACCATGGATTTTATAATTATGAAGTGTAAAAATATAAAAGTAAATGTATTATGTTCAATAAGATAAAGGTTTAATAATATGGCCTAATAACAACTTGGGGGTTAATTCTTTCTGAGACTCCCTTAGGAAAAAAGGGCAATTTTGTTTGTTTTATAGTATAATAAAGATAATGTCTCATTGGTGCAAAAACTGTAAAGCATTGGTATCACACAGACCACACTAATTATGTTAAAATTAAGAACTCAGTGACAAAACTACATACATTTAAATTTTAAGTTGTAATCTTAACTTAGTCATGAGAAAAAACTTATAAAAATTAGAATGTATAGAACTAATTTACAATGAAAATATTAAAATAAAATCTGCACAATATTGATAAAATGGTTTTTAGAGGAAAATTTTGCTGATGTCATAAAAGAATAAATGCTGACAACGTATAAGCTTAGTACCTAACTTATGAAGTTAGGAAAAGAATGACATAACAAACAAAAAGAATAAATTAATAAAGATGAAAGCAAAAATAATGAAGTTGAAGTATCTTTAATGCACAGAGCAAAAGTTAAAAAGAGATAAAAATCAAGCAGAAAAGGATTTGAATAATAAATCCAGAAGGACTAACATGAGAATTATAGGAGTTTCAGAAATTAAAATAAATAACAACAAATGGGGAAAAAGGCTAAAAAAAAAGGAATTTCAATTTACAGACTTCAGTCAGAAAAGTGAAAGGGTTATCCAAATCCTATCCTTAATTAATGAGACAAGATACACATATGTTTGAGGAGGTATCCAAGACCATACATATGTTCAGTGATTCACTAGAAAGGCTCACAGGACTCAGAATATGGTTTTGCTTACAGCTAAGATTTATTACAGTGGAAGAATACACAACAGGCTCAGAAAGAAAAAAAAAAAGAGGTGGAGTCTGAAGAAATATATACACAGGCTAACTATGCTTTCTCCTCTCATTAGGAAGCACACTATTTGTCCTCTAGCAGC
>NW_012116400.1:1214081-1239149 GCF_000951035.1 Colobus angolensis palliatus
GCCCGTCTCGGCCTCCCAAAGTGCTGGGATTACAGGCTTGAGCCACTGCGCCTGGCCTCTATTTTATATTTATAAAATATTTTACTAAAGGTATTTCCTAAACTTTATTTTCAAATGTTTAATCTGCAGGCCTTAGAGGCCTATTTTTTGTGTAGGCAAAGTAAGATGGTTTAGTAGTAATTTATTTATTCTGCATCCTAGGATTCAAATTTCAATGGCAAATCAATAGGTCCTATGGCAGTGAGTGTTTATTCCACATCTAGATTTACCAATGCGTTTTGACGACCTATAGTACAGTGGGCCATTCAGGAAGCTAAAAAGTGTTTTCTTGAATTCAACTACTGAGAAATTTAAAAATCTCATTTACAACCAAATTTGTGATTGTTCTTAAAATACGATGAAAAAATGAGTTCTTTAGAGATGAAGCTGACTGTCATCCATTTGTATAAAAACATCAGAAGTTTTTAGAAAACATTAAGTTTAAATGACAAGTGAAGGAAAGGTCAGTAGTGCTTAAAATGGTGTCTTAAATCGAACTTCTTATTCTTATTCCTACATTCTTCCTTAATAATAGATTTTTAAAATATATTTTCTAGGCCAGGTGTGGTGGCTCATGCCTGTAATCCCAGCACTTTGGGAGGCCGAGGAGGTGGGTGGGTCACCTGAGGTCAGGAGTTCAAGACCAGCCTGGCCAACACGGTGAAACCCCCATCTCTACTTAAAAAAAAAAAAAAAAAAAAAAAAAAGAGGTGGAGTCTGAAGAAATATATACACAGGCTAACTATGCTTTCTCCTCTCATTAGGAAGCACACTATTTGTCCTCTAGCAGCAAAACCTGCAATATCATATGTATATTGTATCTGCCCAATAAAGTCCATTACAGACTCAGAACCTAAGACTTTTATTGGGAAAAGGTCAATGCAGACAGCTTCTCCCTAGAACATAGCATAATTTCAGACTCTTGGAAGGCAAGCAAGTCTTCACTATAAATTCCATTGCTTGTACAAATCTAGGTTCAGTGAACTACTTTAGCAGTTAGGGAATAATTCAAGTGCCAAGTTCCCAAATGTTACTCAAGTGTCAACCTCGAAAGCAGTTCTAAAGACAGCAACCTCAGCTTGCTATGTTAACTCTTTTCAGTACAACATATATATATTCCCTATTAAAATTATTAAATTCCCACTTTGAGAAATCTATTAAATTTCCATGCAGAAACAGCAAGTTATCAGTAAAGGAGAAATAATCATCCTGGCATTAGACTTCTCACCAGCATCACTGGAAGATAAAAGAAAACATCTTTGAATTATGAACCAACCAAGGAATCATTCACCTTTCAGAGTGGAAGACTGACATTTGAGATGTGTGCAGAGGCTCCTAGTTGTTCCCCTGTATGTATTCTTCTTTACTTCTAAAGTAACAAACTCTATCTGGAAACTTGATTTGTCCACTAAGGATTACATTTCCCATTTTCCTTTTAGCCAGTTATGGTCATATAATCTGGTTCTGAACAAAGATATTTTAACAAAATAAGCATGCAAATTTGGGAGTACAACCTTGAAAGAAAGGGACCATGCTCCCTTCTTCTCTTTTTTTCTTTTTCTGTCTATAGAACTATGATGCGATAGCAGAAGCTAGAGCAGCCATATGAGGTCATAAAGTAAGAAACCACAAGACAAAGAGCCTAGGTCTCTGGAGCCATCATATCTTTCCCCATTCTCCTTACACTTAGATTGTAATGTGACAGAGAAATAAAACTCTGTCTTTTTAAGCTATTATTATTTGTTCTTTGTTATATCAATATAATCTATACCTAGTTAATACAACAGAAGAATTCAGAGGGTACAACATTCAGGTATTCCTTCAAAGGAAATTACTTTAAAACAATTAGAATTTCACAACAAGTAAACCAGAAAAGGCCATCAAAATGGGGAAATAGAAGAATTAAGGAAATGGAGGTTAAAAATGAACTTTGCATCTCTCTTTTTCTCTTTATATGTGTTTATTTTATATCTGTATAAATATGTACACACACATATACAAATGTGTGTTTATATATTTAAATATTTAAATGGCATGTATAGTGTAATATTGTAATATATTGGGGGTCTTCTACCATCTTTTCTTGTAGACAACTCCAATTCACTAACCTCCAGGAAGAAGACAGGGGCTGAAGGATGAGCCAGTCACTAACGGCCGTTAGTTTCATCAAGTATGTTCATATATTGAAGGTTCTGTAAAAACCCCTGAAGGACTGAATTCTGAGAGCTTCCAGAGAGCAGGAAATAAAAGTGTTCCTGCAGGGTTAGTATGTCCAGGAGGGTCATGGAAGCTCTGTATTTCTTCCTTCATGCCTCACCCTACACATTGCTTACATCTGGCTGTTCATCTGTATCCTTTGTAATATCCTTTATAATAAACCAATAAACACAAGTAAAATGTTTTCCTGAGTTCTGTGATCTACTGTAGCAAATAAATTGAACCTGAGGAGAAGGTCATGGGAACTTTGATTTATAACCCTGTTTGGTCAGAAGCACAGGCTACAACCTGAGCTTGTGACTGGCATTTGAAGTAGGGAATCAGCCCTCAACCTGTGGGATCTGATGCTATCTCTAGGTAGACAGTGTCAGAATAGAATTGAAATAGAGACATCCCACTGAAAACTCTGCTGGAGAATTGCTTGGTATGTGGGGAAGACTTCACACATACTTGAAGTCAGAAGTGTTGAATGACTGAGAGTAGGAAAAACTTTCTATATCTAGATAGAGAGGGAGAGAGATAGACAGATAAATAGATGGTTTTATACATCCTCACAGATAGTTCAAAAATTTGCAATGTAAGTACTAAAGAAGGGCTTTCAAAAAAGAAGAGACATTTGACATGTAGTCTTAAATTAGAATTCTAAACTTCTAAACAAACACAGTAAAAGAGAGGCCTTTGTAGAAGGTACAGAAAGAAAAAAATATTCTAAAGATCTCATTCTTTTCGGGTGGGAGAAAGCAGGAGAGAAACCGTGGGAATTGGTGAAGGAAATAGGTATAGAAATAAACAAGAAATACGCATCTGATTATGATAGCAAGAGAGGGGTAATGTAACCATTAATGGAGCTGAAAACTGGAGAGGTTCTTTACATAACAGTGATAAAATAGCAACGAGATCTCATCAGCAAAATGAACAGAAATAAAGTTAATTAAAGGTAACAGTTGATTGTCTTACAGGTATATCCATATACATGTGGATATAAGCACACATGTTGAGTGAAATTATATGGGTATGGAAAAAAAAAACATTTATTTTAAGTTATTAAGACCTAGGTTAGAAGATACAAGATAAGGATAAAAGAGAAGGAGTGCATGCAGGGAAGAAAAGAGACTGCACTGAAAAGTATTAATAATAATGTGGTTTCATTAAGCCCAAGCTTAATGAACTATGCATATATAAGGAAAAGTTATATATTTTTATTTCATAAGAAAGATTCAATATTTAAAATAAGTAGTTTATATAACATACAAGAGAAAAATGACACGGCCAAAGGGCACTCTTCATTGCTTTGGGTCAAAAGGTATTTTACTACATGCAAGAGAAAATATGAAATAAAATATTTCAGCTGAAATGTAATTAGTATTTTTTCATAAAAATATAATTAATAGGGATCTTCCACTTCCAATTAACAGGAATAGGATCTACCCTCCTGTCTAAACAACAACAACAACAAAAATAGCATATCTACAACAGTTTTCAAGACACTTCAGTGATGGATCATATTCATGAGAAATAGAATACAAGAATGATGAACCCTATCATTGCCTCAGTTTATCTCCTTAAGAAAATTTCCAAGTAGTGGCACATGGAGAGAACAGCCAGGTTGAACCTGGAAAAACTCCCCTTGTTGAAAGGATCAAGTTGAGATTTGGGAGAGAAAAAGATTACTAGAGTTCACAAAACAGAGTATCAGAGAGAGTAATCAAAGAGAAAATTCCAGAGATCAGCAGACAGTGCCTGCTAATTAACCAGGAGAAGGTCGGGCATGGTGGCTCAGGCCTGCAGCACTTTGGGAGACTGAGGTGGGTGGATCACCTAAGGTCAGGAGTTCGGGACCAGCCCGACCAATATGGTGAAACCTTGTCTCTACTAAAAGTATGAAAATTAGTCAGGCATGGTGGCATGCGCCTGTTGTCCCAGCTACTCCGGAGGTTGAGAGAGGAGAATTGCTTGAACCCAGGGGCGGAGGTTGCAGTAAGCCAACTTCGCATCACTGCACTCCAGCCTGGGCAACAGAGTGAGACTCCTTCTCAAAAATAATATCATCATCGTCAGCCAATTGAAATTAATAACAATGGACACAGATGTTAGAATTAACAGATAAAGCCATTCAAATAGTATAACTGATCTTGTATGTTAAAAATTTAAGCAGAGACGAATAATAGATTTATCTTAAAAGACTAAAATATAACTTTTAGAGATGAAAACTGCAATGGCAGCACTGAAAAATACACTGGCTTGGGATAATAGTAGATTAAGACAGTGTGGGAACAGCAGGCAAAAACAAGGACAAAGTCCTTCCTCTCTAAGGTTACACAGATGTACTTTCCTCTTAAGCTGTGAACTGCAGAGAAGTGTGACATTCCCCCACCCCGGGGAGCTCACTAGAGCCTTGGGATCTAGAGTTCTTGAAAGGAAGCGGGTAATGCAGTGAAGTGACCAGCCATGGTGTAGATCCCAAACCAGGCATGAGGTACAGATCATGAATCTTCATATTTACATTGAGCAATGTGAACAAACTGCTCCATCTAGACCCAATGCCCTGGGTCACAAAAGAGAAACCCAATCAGAGAAAGTGTTCACATAGGTCCCACCTGCTTTTTCAAAGTAGAGTCCATGGAATTCTATCCTTAGATGTCAGTGGTCTTATTCTTAGAAATTCTCAAGTTCTTCATAAAAATATTTGAATTTTGAATTTTAAGTAAATGATAAAAATTTTAATATGAGCATATGCAGAATCATATGAATAACCATCTTATAGCAGAGTGCTGCCATATAATTTAATGACTATATTTTCATTTGTATTCATGATCATGATGATTCTTTCAACCAATTAATTTATCATCACTTGCTAATAAGAAAATTAAAGCATTAGATTCAATAATATTAAACAGTTCACTAAGTGAATTTCATATGAAATAGGTTTTGTAATAAATTGAATGTAAAATATCACTTTAAAAAGTGAGTTCTCAAATGGTACAATAAGGAAGAGACAAATCAAACCCAAATGATTGTGTACAAATTCTTATTCAATACAATATTCATATTTTGGTTGGTGATATAGATATGGTGAAGCACTATATATAACATTAAATTATTGTTACTTTGTATTTTTATTGCTTTTGCAGCTCTGTTTTCAGTTTGTAAACTTGCTTTGGATTAAAAATTGCATAAGAACATTAAACATAAGTTTATTATTTGTACATATTTAACTAATTTATGCAAACAGAAATCTACATTTTTCCCTTCAAAAAGGGTACCTACATTACTCAAATTTGAGAAATATTGCTTTATATATGTACCTCTTTAATGTAATTTTATGTCTCATTCAAAATATTTGGTGTTCTATTTTATATATATATATTTTTTTTGAGACGGAGTCTCGCTCTGTCGCCCAGGCTGGAGTGCAGTGGCCGGATCTCAGCTCACTGCAAGCTCCGCCTCCCAGGTTTAGGCCATTCTCCTGCCTCAGCCTCCCAAGTAGCTGGGACTACAGGCGCCCGCCACCTCGCCCGGCTAGTTTTTTGTATTTTTTAGTAGAGACGGGGTTTCACTGTGTTAACCAGGATGGCCCGTCTCGGCCTCCCAAAGTGCTGGGATTACAGGCTTGAGCCACTGCGCCTGGCCTCTATTTTATATTTATAAAATATTTTACTAAAGGTATTTCCTAAACTTTATTTTCAAATGTTTAATCTGCAGGCCTTAGAGGCCTATTTTTTGTGTAGGCAAAGTAAGATGGTTTAGTAGTAATTTATTTATTCTGCATCCTAGGATTCAAATTTCAATGCCAAATCAATAGGTCCTATGGCAGTGAGTGTTTATTCCACATCTAGATTTACCAATGCGTTTTGACGACCTATAGTACAGTGGGCCATTCAGGAAGCTAAAAAGTGTTTTCTTGAATTCAACTACTGAGAAATTTAAAAATCTCATTTACAACCAAATTTGTGATTGTTCTTAAAATACGATGAAAAAATGAGTTCTTTAGAGATGAAGCTGACTGTCATCCATTTGTATAAAAACATCAGAAGTTTTTAGAAAACATTAAGTTTAAATGACAAGTGAAGGAAAGGTCAGTAGTGCTTAAAATGGTGTCTTAAATCAAACTTCTTATTCTTATTCCTACATTCTTCCTTAATAATAGATTTTTAAAATATATTTTCTAGGCCAGGTGTGGTGGCTCATGCCTGTAATCCCAGCACTTTGGGAGGCCGAGGAGGTGGGTGGGTCACCTGAGGTCAGGAGTTCAAGACCAGCCTGGCCAACACGGTGAAACCCCCATCTCTACTTAAAAAAAAAAAAAAAAAATTGGCCAGGCGTAGTGGTGGGTGCCTGTAGTCCCAGCTACTCAAGAGGCTGAGGTGGAGCATCACTTGAACCCAGGAGACAGAGGTTGCTGTGAGCCAAGATTGCACCACTGCATTCCAGCCTGGGTGACAGAGAGAGATTCTGTCTCCAAAAAATTATATATATATATATATATATATATACACACTCTAAATTCTTTACTAAGACTTAAAGAAATAATGTTACTATGTCTTTGTTTTCCATTTTTATTTGTATTTTTATTCTTGCCCCTTTGTCCTAAAAAAAAGAAGTAAGTCTCACTTTAAGTGACAGGAACAATTGAAGAAAGCTTTCCTAGAATTTTAGTAAAGAATCAAATGTGGCTTCTAAACAGGGCTATCCTAGTGGCAACAATTCTACAAATATGTCCTTTTCAAGCTAGTTACTTTTATTGAGACCAGCTGAGGAGAAAAAAAGATATAATTTTGACCAATTCTGATAGCATAATTGCTGGGTTATTTCCTAATATCTTAGTTATCAAACACTGGCCTACTAAATGTTAGACTGACAGAAAACAATATCCTCTCTTTTCAAAAAATACTTTTGAGTGGTTGCCATAATAGACTTGAAAATGGAATTCCTAAAAACAACAGCAAGGAAATCATCTCAAGGAGCTCATCTGAGATGTCTGTCCAGCTCTCAAAAGCTCTATTCTTTGTTGATGACATTAACTTAGGCTATCTGTAACTTGTTTCTATCTCTTCCCAGTCTCGTCTGGCCAGTTAATATGTCTTAGGTCTGATGCTTCAAGAGTCTTCCATGTATATAAAAAATTGATACATCTTGATTCAGCCAATGGAGCATAAGATTGCTCTTATAGATAGATATATTGCAAGTTTTCAAAAAATTCATGGAACTTCAACAGAATGAAAGACACTGTAAATTTTATATAATGACTGAAACATGTTTTCTCAATTCTTTTTATTCTGTATAAAATTAGGTATAACCTACTTCAGATGGTGCCCACACTACAATCATCTATTTTCCACTCTGGTTTCATTTAGTTAGTGGGGAAGGAATAGAGTAAAGCAGAAATATCACTCCTGTGTTCATCTGTTAGGAAGAAAATCTGAGACACTTACAAAAGGCAGTTTAATCTTTTTTCTCTCTTTCTTTTTCTTTCTTCATTTCTTTTCTTTATTTTGTTTAATTTTGACTTGTGACTTCTAACAATTCAAAGGGATTTGTTCTTCAGTACTTTTTGATTGCCACCCACTTGGAGTAAATAACTGGATACTTTCAAGAAATATATTTCCTTTCAATGCTGTAGGATTCATACTATGTTATGAGAGGAAGAATACTATGAGAAATATAAACTGCAGTAGCAAAGAGAAATTGTAAACCTAAGAAAAAAAAGAAATACTTCTTTAAAAATGTAAAAGCAGACAATATGTTGCTCTCGTGTGTTTTCTATTTCATTTATATGCAACTTTCACATTTTTTGAATTATTTCACAAAGTAATTATATGAGAGTATTTCTTCTTATCATGAGTGAGCTAGTTCTAAATTCTTTTCCTGCAGGAACTTTTATTCAACCCTGCTTGACTTGCCAACTTTTCCTGCAGATCATGCTGACTGAGATGATATCATTGGCTCTTTTTGCGTCACTGCTGAGTTGCTTTCTTTCCCTTGCTTTTGTCCTAATTGTCACCACTAGATTGGCAGCTCTTTGAGGATCAACATGCTATTTTCTGATTCTCACTGATCTGCTTAGCCCTTTTTTATGTGCCAAGGAAATCTGGAAACTCTAGGGCATGAACAATTGGGTGATCTTCATAGGCATTCTTTACCTGTCCTGCGAATTCATCACTGCCTAAAAGCAGCTTTCAATCAACTTGGTGCTCATTGCTTTTCACCCCAATTTCTGCCAATGATGGTGAAACATGTCCCTTTGGTTACAGGTAATAGTACAAAGCTGACTGGCAGTTTTTTAAACCAAGGTCTCAGTATTATGAATGGAGAAATAGGGACGTTTAGAAATGTCAGGAGCATCTCAGGATGATGATACCTGGTCCAGAGAAGCCTCACAATCCACTTCACTACCCCTTATCAAGTGACACTAAAAAGCAGTGGATGGCGAGAATGGAAACAACATGTATAATACTGGGTCCTTGAAGAACTTAAAAAATCAGTCTGAAGAGTAATTTTCATTAGATGTATTCTAGACTTTGAGACTAGCTTTTTTTTCATGTATTTAGACAATGCGTTCTGGCCTGGAATGCTAAGACTGAATTGGCAGAGAATATGCCCAGTGCATTTCTGACCCTCCTGCCTTGGACTAATGAAGCTGGGGGTGGTTTTCCCTTTTGCTTTAGACCACAGTTAATTCCTGGAGCAGGGCAACTGGTCCCCAAGAGATAGAGATAGAATGAGCTGGTCTCCCCTTTTAGCACAGTGTCCATCCTCCACAAATGTACTTCATTTATTCTGTTGGGTATTTTCTGAACATTTTTTCTCCCTTTCAAAACTCACACTAAGGTGCAAATGTTCTATGAGTTCTAAGTGTTTTCTTTCTGTGGTATCTACAATCTATTTAATAGCAGACAGAATTAAAGAAAGCAGAGAGTGAGTTATTGTTAAAATTATTGTTGAATTTCAAACATTAGAAATGGATAGCTGAGGTATAATGGGCTTTTCAAGATTTCTCAATCAACTCATATTGATATCCTTTCTTTCATAAGACAAGCCTTTCTTTCCCTTTTCCATTCCAGGCATTTCTAGCTCTGTATTCCACAGAAAATACAAGTCTACCATAATTCATCTAAAACCATGGAGCCTGATGTTTTATAGAACTCGACTTTTTAAAAAAGGTAATGCAATACATAAACCATATATATTATAACATAACTAGCAGAGTCTGGAGTGATACCCAGTAATCAAAATAATATTGTTGCAGTGAAAACTGTGCTCACTCATGCTAAGTGGGATAAACAGCGCTTAAAAATAGCCGCAAGTCAATTCAGGTCAGATTTTGCCTCCAAATGAATTTGCAACAGACTTGCAGAAAATAATAATAATTAGATTTCTGAGGCCTTTGGATTTCAAAATTATGGCTAAGAGACAAATTCTCCACCCATCCACCCCATTTATACTGGCTTCAGAGACTCAGCCAATTCCTCATAGCAGCTGCACAGGCTTTCTTGTTTGGTGATAGGGCTCAGAACTGCCATCTTGGCAAAGTCATCTCAAGCCCTGTCTCCTTTATGCCAGTCCTCTCCATGACCCTCATCCTCTGGGGCATGCAGAGATGCAGATGGTGCCCAGTAACAGTAAATGTAACAGAAAAGAGTAATTCTTCTTCTACGCAGACCCTGTATATTATAGACTATCATAAAGATGCCAGTAGATTTCAGAGGCAGCATTTTGCTTCTGTATCCTTCTCTCCCTGCTCTCAGAAAAGGGCAGCTTTCCCTGCAGATCTCAGACTAATAAATATCTCTTTGCCTTTTTGGTAATCCTAGATTTATCAAGAAATAAAAGTCAGCGTTGAGTTTTGGCTGATCACCAAAATAACACAGAAAATAAGAAACCAACTTCCCTTATGTTTATATTCTCACTTCACAGCTCTAACCTATTCCTCAGGAAAGAATGCTTACAGATGCACCCTATTTTATGAGTAAGTGCATTCCTTTAAGAATATTTTTTTAAAATACACCTAAGGAGTATGCTACTCTGACAAACCCCTAGAAATTTTGTTAAAATAACTAATCTCAATTTAATATTTATATTTATTGTAGAGAAAGAACTATTAGATAAAGTTCAGAGGCATGTCTGACTCCTGTTTACATTTCTGCCGGTCACTATCCTTTTGTCCTGAGACATGTGTCTCTGATTTCTTACACATCAAATAAGAACATTGAAACAAAGACTATCTCTAACATTCGTGTTCATAACCTTCTTCAGATGAGCTTCAATAGGTCTCTAAGACCACTCAGTTGTTAGGCAAAAGTGTGTGAATATGTGTGCATCTGTGTGTGCACATGCATGCATATAAACATTGGGGTAAAATTGTCATAGCTTTCACAAAATTCTAAAAAGGATGAATTCATTTTGGTTTAAAACTTATTTGATGTTTGAATTTTCAAACATAAGGTTTGCTTAAGATGTGTTATACATGAAAATTCATGACAGCTTTAGGTGGATGTTCAATTATTGAGTCAGTAGGGTCCCATCAAGAAGTTGATGGCCTACAAATGTGTAGGTCGAGTAAAGGGAAACAAAAGGAATAAGGCAGCATCCTAGGACTAGTAATGGTGGAAGAGGGGTTACTATGACTCTTAGACATGCTGGCAGAAGGAGAGGGTGCCATTACTACAATCCCAAGGAAAGAGTCATGACCTTGAATGGAGCAATGACTTTTGGGCCAGGGTTGCAACCATTTTTTATTTTATTTTATTTTATTTTTAATTATACTTTGTTCTGGGATACATGTGCAGAACATGCAGGTTTGTTACATAGGTATACACGTGCCATGGTGGTTTGCTGCACCTATCAACCTGTCATCTACATTAGGTATTTCTCCTAATGATATCACTCCCCTAGCCCACCACCCCCTGACAGGCCTTGGTGTGTGATGTTCCCCTCCCTGTGTCCATGTGTTCTTACTGATCAACTCCCACTTATGAATGAGAACAGGTGGTGTTTGGTTTTCTATTCCTGTGTTAGTTTGCTGAGAATGATGGTTTCCAGCTTCATCCGTGTCCCTGCAAAGGACATGAACTCATCCTTTTATGGCTGCATAGTATTCCATGGTGTATATGTGCCACATTTTCTTTATCCAGTCTATCATTGATGGGCATTTGGGTCGGTTCCAAGCCCTGCTATTGTGAACAGTGCTGCAATAAACATACGTGTACATGTGTATTTATAGTAGAATGATTTATTTTTATTTTTTGAAAGGAAAGGCCTCACATATTTATTACTGAACCCAGCCAACCAACGCATTCATAATAGATTTAGAGAGAAAAATACGTCGAACTCTCCAGAGAGTGGTGACGTTTTCACTTTGATATGGTGATGTGATTGTGACCTTCAGACAGCACAAATGTATGTGCCATCTCATGTGCAATTCCTTATAGACCCAGCTTGGTTCTTCTCCAATGTCTCCTTTTGGAGTTGTACCTTATTTTATTTCCAGTTTTCATCCGAATCCACTGGGGAATGGGACAATTTTGCTTTTGTTTCTCGGCCAGGAATCGCTTAATCCTGAAAGTCTTGTGAGAAGACATGGCGAGAAGTGGAAGCAAGAACACACCACGATGGTGGAGAAAGGAAAGAGAGTAGAATGATTCATTATCCTTCAGGTATCTACACAGTAATGGGATGGCTGGATCAAATGGTACTTTTGGTTCTAGATCCTTGAGTAATCACCACACTGTCTTTCACAATGGTTGAACTAATTTACACTGTCACCAACAGTGTAAAAGTGTTCCTATTTCTCCACATCCTCTCCAGCATCTGTTGTTTCCTGACTTTTTAATGATCACCATTCTAATTGTCATGAGATGGTATCTCATTGTGGTTTTGATTTGCATTTCTCTAATGACCAGTGATGATGAGCCTTTTTTTCATATGTCTGTTGGCTGTATAAATATCTTCTTTTGAGAAGTGTCTGTTCATGTCCATTGCCCACTTTTTGATGGGGTTATTTTTTAATTGTAAATTTGTTTAAGTTCTTTGTAGTTTCTGGATATTAGCCCTTTGTCAGATGGATAGATGGCAAAAATTTTCTCCCATTCTGTAGGTTGTCTGTTCACTCTGATGATAGTTTCTTTTGCTGTGCAGAAGCTCTTTGGTTTAATTTGATCCCATGTGTCTATTTTGGCTTTTGTTGCCATTGCTTTTGGTGTTTTAGTCATGAAGTTCTTGCCCATGCCTATGTCCTGAATGGTATTGCCTAGGTTTTCTTCTAGGATTTTTATGGTGTAAGGAAGGGGTCCTGTTTCTGTTTTCTGCATGTTGCTAGCCAGTTTTCCCAGCTCCATTTTTTAAATATGGAATCCTTTCCACATTGCTAGCTTTTGTCCGGTTTGTCAAAGCTCAGATGGTTGTAGATGCATGTTATTTCTGAGGCCTTTGTTCTGTTCCATTGGTCTATGTATCTGTTTTGGTACCAGTACCATGCTGTTTTGGTTACTGTAGGCTTGTAGTATAGTTTGAAGTCAGGTAGCATGATGCCTCCAGCTTTGTTCTTTCTGCTTAAGATTCTCCTGGCTGTACATGCTCTTTTTTGGTTCCATATGAAATTTAAAGTAGTTTTTTTCTAATTCTGTGAAGAAAGTCAGTGGTAGCTTGATGGGAAAAGCATTGAATCTATAAATTACTTTGGGCAGTATGGCCATTTTCACAATATTGATTCTTCCTCTCCATGAACATGGAATGTTTTTCCATTTGTTTGTATCATCTGTTATTTCCTTGAGCAGTGGTTGGCAGCTATCCTTGAAGAGTTCCTTCACATCCCTTGAAAGTTGTATTCCTAGGTATTGTATTATCTTTGTAGCAATTGTGAATGGGAGTTCACTCATGATTTGGCTCTCTGTTTGTCTGTTATTGGTGTATAGGAATGCTTATGATTTTTGCACACTGATTTTGTATCCTGAGATGTTACTGAAGTTGCTTATCAGCTTAAGGAGATCTTGGTCTGAGATGATGGGGTTTTCCAAATATACAATCATGTCATCTGCAAACAGAGACCATTTGATTTCCTCTTTTCCTATTTGAATACCCTTTATTTCTTTCTCTTGCCTGACTGCCTTGGCCAGAACTTTCAGTACTATGTTCAATAGGAGTGGTGAGAGAGGGCATCCTTGTCTTGTTCCGGTTTTCAAAGGGAATGCTTCCAGTTTTTGCCCATTCAGTATGATATTGGCCATGGGTTTGTCATAAATAGCTTTTATTATTTTGAGATACATTCCATCAGTACCTAGTTTATTGAGAGTTTTTAGCATGAAGGACTGTTGAATTTTGTCTAAGGCCTTTTCTGCATCTATTGAGATAATCATGTGATTTTCGTCTTTGATTCTGTTTATGTGATGGATTACATTTATTGATTTACATATGTTGTACTAGCCTTGCATCTGAGAGATGAAGATGACTTGATCGTGGTGGATAAGATTTTGATGTGTTGCTGGATTTGGATTGCCAGTATTTTATTGAGGATTTTCACATTGATGTTCATCAGGGATAATTGGCCTAAAATTTTCTTTCTTTTCTTTTTTTTTTCTTTTTTGTGATTCTGCCAGGTTTTGGTATCAGGATAACGCTGGCCTCATAAAATGAGTTAAGGAGGAATCCCTCTTTTTCTACTGTTCGGAAGAGTTTCAGAAGGAATGGTACCAGCTCCTCTTCGTACCTCTGGTAGAATTTGGCCATGAATCTGTCTGGTTCTCGGCTTTTTTTTGGTTGGTAGGCTATTAATTACTGCCTCAATTTCAGAACTTGTTACTGGTCTATTCAAGAATTCGACTTCTTCCTGATTTAGTCTTGGGAGGGTGTATGTGTCCAGCAATTTATCCATTTCTTCTAGATTTTCTAGTTTATTTGTGTAGAGGTGTTTACAGTATTCTTTGATGATAGTTTGTATTTCTGTAGGATCAGCCGTGATATACCCTTTATCACTTTTTATTGTATCTATTTGATTCTTCTGTCTTTTCTCTTTATTAATTTGACTAGAGTTCTATTTTGTTAATCTTTTCACAGACCAGCTCCTGGATTCATTGATTTTTCGAGGTTTTTTTTTTTGTGTGTGTGTATGTGTATGTCTCTGTCTCCTTCAGTTCTGCTCTGATCTTAGTTATTTTTTGTCTTCTGCTGACTTTTCAATTTGTTTGCTCTTGCTTCTCTGGTTCTTTTAATTGTGATGTTAGAGTGTCGATTTTAGATCTTTCCCACTTTTTTCTGTGGGCGTTTAGTGCTACAAATTTCCCTCTTATCACTGCTTTAGCTGTGTCTGGTACCTTGTGTCTTTGTTCTCACTAGTTTCAAATAACTTATTACTTTCTGCCTTCATTTCGTTATTTACCCAGTAGTAATTCAGGAGCAGATTCAGTTTCCATGTAGTTTTGCAGTTTTGTGTGAGTGAGTTTTTTTTTGTTTTTTTTTTTTTTTTGAGATGGAGTCTCACTCTGTCTCTCAGGCGGCTGGAGTGTAGTCACGTGATCTCAGCTCACTGCAAGCTCCACCTCCTGGATTCAAGCCATTCTCCTGCCTCAGCCTCCCGAGTAGCTGGGACTACAGGCGCCTGCCACCGTGGCTGGCTAATGTTTTATATTTTTAACAGAGACCAGGTTTCACCGTGTTAGCCAGGATGGTCTCAATCTCCTGACCTCATGATCCACCTGCCTTGGTCTCCCAAAGGGATTATAGGCATGAGCCACCACGCCCGGCCTTGAGTGAATTTCTTAATCCTGAGTTCTAATTTCATTCTTATATGACCCCTCAGAAAGAGAGCTAGAGAAATAAATACTCCATTCCTAACATCCTCCTTTTCTTTTTTTTTTTTTTTTTTTTTTTTTTTTTTTTTTTTTTTTTTGGTCTCTTGTTCTCTGCAATAGCCGAACTCAAACAGAAGACAAGGGCAAAAGAGTCTATTGGTCTATTGGTACAGGTCAGGCTCCCTAGGCAGAGGAGCATGGCTCTGGCTGGGCAAATGGAAGCTCTCCAGCACAGCGATGTAGAGATTAGATAGAAGCAGCAGGAGCCTGGAGGGAAAATCAGCCTTCTCCCTGCTGTGTGACCAAGACCTCCTGTGAGGCTGTCTTCCTTCATCTATCATCTAAGGGTGATGACATGAACCTGCCTTAGAGAGTTGTTTCCAGAAATGACGAATAAAAATGAAAATAAAACATTGCACAGGCATAAAGTGCCATATGGATGCTTAACATTTGTGGTTATAGGTTTTAAATTCTGTAGGAGGAATGCCAAAAGGAGGGTGGAATGCATACCAGTCTGAGTGGCCCTGAGATGCCAGCTGTGGAGAAAAAGAGACTGGTAGCCTTATGTTTTTTTTTTTTTTTTCTTTAGGGAGAGAAGATTGGTCCTTTCTATTATTTGGACAATGCATATTATGGCTATAGGATACCAGAACAACCAATTGATTCAATGGCAATACCAATAAAACATAATCACATCAATTATTCATATTTCCTGATTCTAATATTTCTTTTTTTAACCAATTATATTGTCGTGATAGTAATGGTTGGCAAGTTAAAATAAAGATTTCTAAACTATGGACATGGAGATTCTGACTCTGCTTGTGAGGCGTAGATCCAGGTAATTTTATAACAAGCTCCCCTGAGTGAATTTTATGACTGGGTTGGTTTGGGGTACACAGTTCAGTAAGACCTGGAGGCTTTACTGTGTCCATTCATTCCTCTGCCATAAAAGGGAATAATCTGGAGAGAAGAAGAAACCAGCAAGAAACGGCTTTACTCGTGAATGCAGTGATTTACTCATGAATGCAGTGATTCAGCCTCCTAATGCAAACTACTGGCAGAATCAGTGATCTTAGACTACATGTTATTTGAAGGTACTAAAAGATTTCCACTTGAACATACCCACCTCACTTCTTCTGCTACAGATTGGACCTGAAAATTCCCACATGACTTACTATTTTGCATTAGGCCACTAACACCTCTTGTTCAAAGGTAATCATTATGTAGAAGGCAACGTGGCAGATTGGAAAGGATACTGGACTGGTGGTCAGAAAACCTGATTCTGGGATTTATTGTATTTCTCACACTTTTATTATCTTAAAAAGGAAACAGAGGACTTTGAAAGAATCTTGTTCTACTTTTTCCTCATGCCCTTCAAGGCCTCTGTTTTGATGTTTCTCCAGAAACTAGTATTTTTCTGCCCACTTTTAGAAATCATTGCAAAAAGAAAATTCGAAATTCTACTCATGTTAAAGAGTCCTTTGATTCTGTGTGTGTGTGTGTATATATATATATACACATATATACATATACATATATACAAGTTAAAATATATACAAGTATACATATGTATACACACATAGATAAATATATATATATTTATATATATATATATAAATAAAACTATTAACAATTATGTTTTGAGCCATCAACTCAAAGTAATTTCTCAGGAAATTTAATCAACTAAAAATACCCAGAGAAACTAGGTCATTTAATGAAGGTATTTTCATGCAGCATAGGAGTTAGGAAAGGAGTCAGAGGCTTTGAAGAGAAAGACCTGAGCAAGGAGCTGGATTGAAGAGACTGAGACATCCTGAAAATGGCAGAATATGAAGGCATGAGGCTTTTTGTCAAGGGGCGGAGTTCTAAGGTGAAATGGGAATGAATAATACATGGATAATGATATTACCAATTATATAATATTATGGACTTCTAAAACCTTGACATCCTTTTTCCCTTTTATCTTCATAACACTTCCTCAGTACAGGCAAGGCAAGTTGAATGTCTTTAACCCCTACATCAGGTTTCTCCATGTCGGTGCTACTGACATTTGAGGCCAGATAATTCTTCCTTGAAAGAACTGTGCATTGCGGAATGTTTAGCAGCATCCCTGGTTAATACCCACTAGATGCCAGTAGCAACCTCTTCCCCTAATTGTGACAACCAGAAATGACTCCAGATGTTGCCAAATGTCCCTAGTGGTGAAAAACAGTCTCAAATGAGAATCGTTGGTCTACCTGAAATAACTGACATTCAGGAAGCAATAAGACTTGACCGAAATCACATTGCTATTATATAATTTGTTCCAAAACCTGGGGTCTTTATCTGCACAATGTGGTTTTAATAGAATAATTTTCTCTTCTTCATATTGTTTAATGGTATATGCGATCGTGGCAACAATTGTATCACCAAACCTTCCATACTGCCATACGCCTTTCAGAAAATAAACTTCTGAGACTATTTTTTTTTTCTCTTCTCCAGCTTGAAGGAATATTTGCTGTAGAATTGAGTCCAGGGCTTTTGGGGGATGCTGGTCTTGAGAGTTGATAAATTTATAAAAGACATTTTTGGTCCATTATTAATTCATCTTCATGAATTACTTATTCATTAAGGCAAGATGTGATGCCTCCTATGTTTTCTCTTTAATATTTTCTGTTGAATCTTTAATAGATATTTAGACAAATTAGCTATTAGTTTATAAAGCCTCCTCATGGTAATAGATTTCTAGACTCAGAAACTGATACCATGGTCTATAATTTTGAAACTGATTGGATTGGTATTGGATAAGGAATTTATTGCTTTGAAGAGTTAAAGGATCAATACACTTGGAATAATGTGTCGGGTAACCATGCCAACACAACTTACATACAAAGCTAGAGGGCAAAGTGGTTTTAACATAATTGGCAGAAAGATAATTAAGTCAAGTTGTGGCAAGATATAAGTCAAGATGATTCATTAGAAGCCCTCTGGTATTTCTTTGGCTGAAAAAAAAATTAGGCTAGCAGAGTAAGCATAACATCTAATAGGTAATTCTCTAAACAGTGTTTCCCAGAGTATTTCCATAAGAGGAAACTTTTTCATGTTTCCCCTTTTGCATTTGTGCTTATCCTATCCAATTTCTTCTCAAGGACTGTAAGAAACTCATTTATTTCATATTCAAGAGTTCAAAATGAGTAAATATGCAGGAAAGTCATAGCAATCATATTCAAACGTGATAAAACTGTGATAATTGTTGAAGTTTCCTTTGGTGGGCCTTGCTCCTCCTCAGAACTTCTCTCCTTTCTGACTCTTCTTGCTTTTAACATGGCCTTTCATTAATATCAATCACTCCTAGCAAAAATCTCCAGAACGCTTTCCTCAATTGTACCCTATACCAGCAGTTCAAACTGAGGGACTCCTATCCCTGGGAGTTTATGGAGACTCTTTTTAGGGGTACCCTGGCATATACACTTTAAGTGAATTAATTTCCAGTACTTCAGTTTTTATATGTGCTGTTTCCTAAAGTTGATTTGCCTAAGGGGTCTGCAATTGAGATGTTAAACAATTGTTATCTTCCACATTCCTTTTCCTTTTCCATCTCACCCATCCAGAATTAACTATAGTCTATTGACTCAAGATGCTTTTTAAAAAGACACTAAGTAAAGGGACAATTTAAAATATTGGTTTCTGGGAACTCTCCTTTAATTTCCAGCATATTTTAATAATTAACACTTTAAAATAATTTGATCACTCCTTTAATTATATTTAACAGGATGTAACTATAGTAATTTAATACTTATCATCATGCATTTTACATCAGTGTATGAACAATTTTACCTTTTATTTGTATGCCACAAAATCATATTTTTGTTTCACTTCTTCCACAATATTTTATTCTAATATAATATTTATTTACATTCGAAAGTTGTATTGAGCACCTTTCACATCATATGTCCTTTCAATGACTATGTTATCTACCCTCTGTCCCTAAAGCTCTGATGTTATAAAAAATTCATCTGAGAGTTTTATTATAATTATTGTTAATATATGATTATGCAAAACAATGAAACACATTATATATTATAGTTTTTAATGCAAAAATAGAACAAATGATAATATGTCTACAAAAAGACTCATACTCTCTAAAATATTTGAAGACATTTGTTCTGAGCCAAATATGAATGACCATGTCCTATGACAGAGCCCTCAGGATATCCTGAGAACATGTGCCCAAGGTGGCCAGGTTGCAGCTTGGTTTTATACATTTTAGGGAGGCATGAGACATCAATCAGATACATTTAAGAAATATATTGGTATGGTCCAGAAAGGTGGGACAATTCAAAGCTTGGGGACAGCTTCTCAGCTGTAGGTAAATTTAAACATTTTCTGGTTGACGGTTGAGTTTGTCTAAAGACCTGGGATCAATAGAAAGGAACATCTGGGTTGTGATAACAGGTTGTAAAGACCAACGTTTTACTACACAGATTAAGCTTTTTTAAAATTAATTTTTTATTATACTTTAAGTTCTAAACATATGTTTAGCATATGTGCACAACATGCTGGTTTGTTACATAGGTATACAGGTGCCATGTTGGTTTGCTGCACCCATCAACTTGTCATTTATATTAGATATTTCTCCTAATGCTATCCTTCCCACAGCTCCCCAAACCCCGACAGGCCCCCGTGTGTGATGGAACCTGCCCTGTGTCCATGTGTTCTCGTTATTCAGCTCCCACCTATGAGTGGGAACATGCAGTGTTTGATGTTCTGTTCTTGTGATAGTTTGCTGAGAATGATGGTTTCCAGCTTCATTCATGTCCCTGCAAAGGACATGAACTCATCCTTTTTATGACTGCATAGTATCCCATGGTGTATATGTGCCACATTTTCTTAATCTAGTCTATCATTGATGAACATTTCGGTTGGTTCCAAGTCTTTGCTATTGTGAATAGTGCCACAATAAACGTACATGTGAGCGTGTCTTTATAGTAACATAATTTATAATCCTTTTGGTTATACCCAGTAATTGGATTACTGAATCAAATGGTATTTCTAATTCTAGATCCTTGAGGAATCGCCACACTGTCTTCCACAATGGTTGAACTAATTTATACTCCCATCAACAGTGTAAAAGCATTCCTATTTCTCCACTTCCTCTCCAGCATTTGTTGTTTGCTGACTTTTTAATGATAGCCATTCTAACTGATGTGAGATGGTATCTCACTGTCGTTTTGATTTGCATTTCTCTGGTGACCAGTGATGAGCATTTTTTCATCTGTCTGTTGGCTGCATAAATGCCTTCTTTTGAGAAGTGTCTGTTCATATCCCTTGTCCACTTTTTGATGTTTTTTTTTTTCTTGTAAATTTGTTTAAGTTCTTTGTAGATTCTGGATATTAGCCCTTTGTCACATGGATAGATTGCAAATATTTTCTCCCGTTCTGTAGATTGCCTGTTCACTCTGATGATAGGTATTTGTTTGTTTGTTTGTTTGTTTGCTTTTTTTTGCTGTGCAGAAACTCTTTAGTTTAATTAGATCCCATTTGTCAATTTTGGCTTTTGTTGCCATTGCTTTTGATGTTTTAGCCATGAAGTCTTTGCCCATGCCTATGTCCTGAATGGTATTGCCTAGGTTTTCTTCTAGGGTTTTTATGGTTTTAGTTCTTACGTTTAAGTCTTTAATCCATGTTGAGTGAATTTTCGTATAAGGTGTAAGGAAGGGATCCAGTTTCAGCTTTCTACATATGGCTAGCCAGTTTTTCCAGCACCATTTAATAGATAGGGAATCCTTCCCCATTTCTTGTTTTTGTCAGGTTTGTCAAAGATCAGATGGTTGTAGATGCATAGTGTTATTTTTGAGGCCTCTGTTCTGTTCCATTGGTCTCTATATCTGTTTTGTTACCAGTACCATGCTGTGTTGGTTACTGTAGCCTTGTAGTATAGTTTGAGGTAAGGTAGCATGATGCCTCCAGCTTTGTTCTTTTTGCTTAGGATTGTCTTGGCTATGAGGACTCTTTTTTGGTTCCATATGAACTTTAAAGTAGCTTTTCCAATTCTGTGAAGAAAGTCATTGGTAGCTTAATGGGGATGGCATTGAATCTATAAATTACCTTGGGCAGTATCGCCATTTTCACGATATTGATTCTTCCTATCTATGAGCATGGAATGTTTTTCCATTTGTTTGTATCCTCTGTTATTTCCTTGAGCAGTGATTGGTAGTTCTCCTTGAAGATGTCCTTCACGTCCCTTGAAAGTTGTATCCCTAGGTATTTTATTCTCTTTGTAGCAATTGTGAATGGGAGTTCACTCATGATTTGGCTCTCCATTTGTCTATTATTGGTGTATAGGAGTGCTTGTGATTTTTGCACATTGATTTTGTATCCTGAGACTTTGCTGAAGTTGTTTATCAGTAAAGAGATTTTGGGCTGAGACGATAGGGTTTTCTAAAGATACAATCATGTCATCTGCAAACAGAGACAATTTGACTTCCTCTTTTCCTAATTTATTACCCTTTATTTATTTTTCTTGCCTGGTTGCCCTAGCCAGAACTCCCAACACTATGTTGAATAGGAGTAGTGAGGGAGGGCATCCTTGTCTTGTGCTGGTTTCCAAAGGGAATGCTTTCAGTTTTTGCCCATTCAGTATGATATTGACTTTGGTTTTGTCAAAAATAACTTATATTATTTTGAGATATGTCCCATCAATACCTAATTTATTGGAAGTTTTTAGCATGAAGGGCTGTTGAATTTTGTCGAAGGCTTTTTCTGCCTTTATTGAGATAATCATATGGTTTTTGTCATTGGTTCTTTTTATGTGATGGGTTATGTTTATTGATTTGCATATATTGAAGCAGGCTTGCATCCCAGGGATGAAGCCCACTTGATCATGGTGGATAAGCTTTTTGATGTACTCCTGGATTCGGTTTGCCAGTACTTCATTGAGGATTTTTGCATCGATGTTCATCAGGGATATTGACCTAAAATCCTAAAATTCTCTTTTTTTGTTTTGTCCCTACCAGGCTTTGGTATCAGGATGATGTTGACCTCATAAAATGAGTTAGGGACGATTCTTTCTTTTTCTATTGATTGAAATGTTTTCAGAAGGAATGGTACCAGCTCCTCTTTGTACCTCTGGTAGAAATCAGCTGTGAATCCATTTGGTCCTGGACATTTTTGGTTGTCAGGCTATTAATTATTGCCTCAATTTCAGAACCTGTTATTGATCTATTCAGAGATTCAACTTCTTGCTGGCTTAGTCTTGGGAGGGTGTATATGTCCTGAAATTTTTTAATTTCTTCTAGATTTTCTAATTTATTGGTGTTAAGGTGTTTATATTATTCTTTGATGGTAGTTTGTATTTCTGTGGGATCAGTGGTGATATCCCCTTTATCATTTTTTATTACATCTATTTGATTCTTCTCTCTTTTCTTCTTTATTAGTCTTGCTAGCAGTCTATGTATTTAGTTGATCTTTTCAAAGAAACCAGCTCCTGGATTCATTGATTTTTTGAAAGGTTTTTTTGTGTCTCTGTCTCCTTTAGTTCTGCTCTGATGTTAGCTTTTCAATTTGTTTGTTAGCTTTAGTTCTGCTAGCTTTTCAATTTGTTTGTTCTTGCTTCTGTAGTTCTTTTAATTGTAATATTAGGGTGTTGATTTTAGATCTTTCCTGCTTTCTCTTGTGGGCATTTAGTGCTATAAATTTGCATCTACACACTGCTTTAAATGTGTCCCAGAGATTCTGGTATGTTGTGTCTTTGGTTTCAAAGAACATCTTTATTTTTGCCTTAATTTCGTTACTTATTCAGTAGTCACTCAGGAGCAGGTTGTTCAGTTTCCATGTGGTTGTGTGGTTTTGAGTGAATTTATTAGTCCTGAGTTCTAATTTGATTGTACTACACAGATGAAGCTTTTAGGTAGCAGGCTTCAGAGAGAATAGGCTGCAGAATATTTCTTATCAGACTTATGACAATGGAAGTTGGCAAAATGCTTCAATTTTATTACTCAAAACCATTCACAACTTCTTTCAAAACCTACCTATTTTGTGTCCTCATCAGATGAATACAATTCTTAATTAATCTCAGCTCAAATGTTATTCATTGGTGAAATGTAACATACTTTTTTCTTACAACAGTACTTGAACCCAAATCCTTTGAAATCTTGACACTTTTATGGAAGTGACTAGAGTGTGGCATTTTGTTAGGCATAATTTTCTATAATTCATTCTGTTTCTTATCCTTGAATTTTCTGTGAAGGATCAAATAACTTCAGAAAATGTGTCTACCCTAATTCGTATTTTTAGGTATGAATATTTTAGTTTTAAAATATTAAATTTGCTTTCGTTTTTAAGATATCATATTTCTATAGACTATGTTCATTGAGTGAAGTAAGGTACAAAGACATTATCCAATTCTGGGTTTATCTGTTTCTTCTATTTTCAAGGGAAGTCTACAAGGGCTTCTACTGGCAAAGAGAGATGATGAGAGATTATGAATTAAAATTCTTGGGGGACACATATCTTGAATTTCCGTTGTTCTAAATGTGTCCAGGCATCAGGGAAGAAATTGATCCAACCCAAATGTAACTGGTGGTTCCAAGTCACTTCTTAAATATAGCCAGAGCTTCATTGTAGAAATTTCACACAGAAGTAAATGATATAACAAAGATTGCAGTAATCCTGTTGTTTTTTCAATTTTGTCAAGATATTTTCCCTCTGTGTAGAAAGAAAATAGATGTCCTCAAGAATTAATTATCCTTCTCCTCTTTAATTGATGGCCCTGAACAAGTAAAGCTGTTGTTAGATTGTCTTTAAATTTTGTATTTCTGTGACTTCTCTAAACATTTACTCTTAGATATACAGTCATGTGTCACAATGATGAGGATATATTCTGAGAAATGCATCATTGGGCAATTTTGTCATTGTTTTGTGAATATCATAGAGTGTGCTTTCACAAATCTAGATGGTATAGCCTACTACATACCTAGGCCATATGGTATCACCTATTGCTCCTGGGGTACAAATATACAGCGTGTTACTCTGCTGAACACTGTGGGCAATTGTAACACAATGGTACGTATTTGTATATTTAAACATATTTAAACAAAGAAACTGTATAGTGAACATACTGTATAAAAGATTAAAAAAAGGTACACTTGTATAATGCTCTTATTATGAATGTAATTTGCAGGACTGGGAGTTGCTGTGGGTGAGTCACCGACTGAATGGAGAGTGAATGTGAAGGGTTAGGACACAACTGTACAATACTCCAGACTCTATAAACACTATACACTTATGCTACACTAAATTTATTTTTAAAATATTTTATTATTTGATAATAACTTTGGATCATTGCAACTTTTTTACTTTATAAACTTTTTAATTTTTCAATTTTTGACTCTTCTGTAATAAAACTTAGTTAAAAACACAAACACATTGTGCAGTTGTACAAAAAAGATTTTCTTTTCTTATATCTTGATTCTATTTTTTTTATATTTTTAAATTTAAAAAATTTATTCTTAAACTTTTTTATCAGAAACAAAGACAAAAACATACACATTAGCTTAGGCCTACACAGTGTTAGATATGAATTCAAAATTTCTCTTCAAAGAATCAATATATTAGTATGTTCAATTCTTTGCCTTCTAGTTTTTTTTTTTTTTCTATTTAAAAGAAAAACTTTTATTTTAGCTTTAGGGGTACATGTGAAGGTTTGTTACATAGGTAAACTTGTGTCACAGGGCTTGTTATACAGGTTATTTCATCACCCAGTTACTAAGCCCAGTACCCAATAGTTGTCTTTCCTGCTCCTCTCCTTCCTCCCACCCCTCACCCTCAAGTAGACCCAGTGTCTATTGTTTCCTTCTTTCTGTTCATAAGTTCTCATCATTTAGCCCCCACTAATATGTGAGAATATGTGGTATTTGGTTTTGTGTTCTTGCGACAGGTTGCTGAGAATGATGGTTTCCAGCTGCATCCATGATCCTACAAAGGACAGGAACTCATCCTTTTTTATGGCTGCATAGTATTCCATGGTGTATATGTGCCACATTTTCTTAAT